>NC_090786.1:16270000-16387500 GCF_040054535.1 Antennarius striatus | reverse complement strand
AGAGGGGGGTGTATTCCTGTCACAGAATCTAGTGGCGTCTGCTGTCTGAATGAAACAGGTGTATGAAAGCAACAGGACAGTGGGACAGAACCGCTCTACTCTTCTCCACTAATAATCACTGATCAATTCAAAATAGCTTGTTTACTGTGTAGAATTAAGGACATTCAGTTCTGACTTGTTGGTATTTTGCTCTCTCACAGACTCCTGTATAAACCTAGATTTTTATGGGGCTATGCTTGGGTGGTTTTATATTATTCATAATCCATGCAATTACTTTTAGATCAGCAATGCGCCAATGAATGAGGACAATAGTATTTGGTTTATGGGGCATTCAAACCAGGCTCTTCTCCTGCCTGCTGCTTGATTTTGTTATCTTTTCAATACACATTTCATGCTTTCTTCAACCACAGTCAGAATTTACCTATCATTTGTTCTGTTTTCAGTTTCCCTGCAAACAATAGAGCAGTGAGGGAGGCATTGGAAAGGGTTATCTGTGTGACTATTAATTTCTGCAGTATTACTCAAAATCTGTTCAGCATGTTTTAACTAAACACAACAACAGGAGCTTTTAGCATTTGCATTTCTTTTCTTTTTATGACTATAATTGGGACATTTTTAGCTTGAATTTTAAAAACGTTACATTTGTAAGGTATACAAATACTGTGAGTAACTGGTACAACATCAACAAGGCAGTCAGAGACTGCAACATCCCGCGACACCCCTGAACTCAACATGTTACCCTGACCTACACATTTCTGTGCCTCTGGCTTCCTGAAAATGTTGCTTTTTGTTTTTTGATTATGTCTCATGAAGTTTCAGAGATGTGTACCTAAAAAGGTATAAAAGGGAATTGACGGACCGACGGACGAACAAACACACTAACATTAACAATTACAATACATCACCACTTCACGGGATGTAAAAACAACTAATTCGGTCAGACTGAAGTCTCACTTAGCTTTTCTACAATTAGCTAAACATTTATGCTTTAAAAGCTGTCATATACTGTAGGTATGAAGAAGTATTTTTCTCTGCTGCCACTTTTTTATTCAACATTTTACAGATCCTCCCACCATGTTTCAGTCCACACATTTAATAACACTAACCATTCTCCAATTCACAGCAGAAGCAGTCACCATTCCAGACCCTCTTGCAGGCTACACACGTGTGTTTTAGTGACCCTGATTCCCCCTGAGCGTTTTTATGAATCTTTCAGAAAGAACTGCCACAGTTGAGTCTTCTAGTGCCTGAGTGTTGAATTTTTAATCTCTTCAGTTTTTGTAAGTCCAGAGTTGAATCTGAAGTGCAAGACCAAATCTTCATATTCAGGAACATTTTATAGAGTAGAAACTGAACCCTCACATGTACACGCTTTGCTGTCCTACATACTGTACAACTTTTAGCTTGCGGGTCTGGAAGGCAGTAGAAATCAATACTTTCTCTTCATCGGGGCTTCGTAGTGGGAGTTGTGAGTGGGCAGCGTTTTTACTTGTCCCCTTGGGCTATGAAGCATCGACCAACACGCTCAGATGATACTACAACTGCATCAATATTCATGTTGAAAAAAAAAATAAAATCACTGAATTTCCATGAAAAACCTTCTGTTTTCATCTGTAGTGTAAGGTTGGATGTTTGGTTTTTCTATTGTAGTTCTCATCTATCGTTTCCACAGCGGTAGGACACTGGACACCAGCATAAAGCGAGGCTGTGTGGGTAAAAGGGCTGCAGGCTGAAACTGCTATTGTACAGCGCCCTGATTTCCCATAAGTCTACAATAGATTTATTGTCTCATAATTTCACTGTCTGGATTTCCTTGTTGCTCCGTTACAGTCGATGTGAAATCAAGAAGAACCTGATCTTCCTGTCGCCCCCACCCCCCGACCCCCTTTGGCCACATTTTATGCATCTGTCACACACAGCTATCGAAAACAAAAGAGAAACAACGAGACAAAATATTACAATCTTTCCATCTTTGATGCAACGGAAACTTTGATGACGGTATCAGTAATACAATCTCTGACCTGGTCTGCTGTCCAGGGATTTAGTGATTGAACACCCATAACTATGTGGACACTCATATTTGAGGAAGCTTATTTGCCTGTCTGTCAGAGAATTTGCATCTGATGCTTTTCAGTGTTTCTTCTCATTTTGACACTTAAGAATCTGACAGGATTAAACATTTCAAAAGAAAAGCGTGACATGACTATTATTTGGCTCATGACGCTTGTTCTCTTAAAGTCTACTGGTGCTAGTGGTGGAGGGGCCAGAATAATGACAGTATAATTCAGTGTTTATCGTTTCTCTCATCCTGGTTGGCCATTCTGAGTGCTGGAAGCTTCCATTGTGCGAGAGACAGAAATATATATACTCTATGCTGAAGGATGGATGACAGAGGGGGATTCTATAGGAGAGGCATAGCAAATGTGGCAGAAAAGAAAAGAGCATGATTCATTGAAAGGGAAAGCTGTTCATCAGTGGGGTTTTGGGGGTCTGCTATTGTTAGGCTCCCCTCCATCATCGTGGTACCCAGCGAGAAAAAGCTGCTTGTCTTTTTAAAGGCACAGAAGACTGGAGTCAGGGGAGAAGAGAGGGGGAGGAGGCAATGAGAGCAGCGCCACAGCTCACCAGAATCAACAACCAAACAGAGTACCTCAGATGCAGGAAGACAAGAAAGAAGGATTCCTTCCCTCTGTTTCTTTTGGATTATTCTTTTATTGACATTTTTGGTCTTAGAGATTTTATTCCTCTCCTTGTCTTGTGTTGGATCCTTTTAAGCACCAGAAGAGAAGCAGGAACATTAACAGTCTGTAGAGGATCAGAGTCTCAGGGATGTCGTGAACAAAGTCAGGATCATTCATGCTCTCCTCCTGGTTCTGAGCTGGAGTCGCTCAGCCTCAGCATCCATCACAGACATCCCAGCGCTCACCTCCTCCGACACAGACTGCCAGCTTCCTCTGCAGGGATCAGAGTAAAAGGAGAGGGTGTTTGTGTGTGTATGTGTGTGTGTGTGTGTGTGTGGAGGGAGCAGGTGAATGTGGAGAGTGGCTGGAGAGCATCAGCACACACGGGGGAGGGGCAGGGGGGGCAGAGCTAGCCGAGGATGGGAGCCAACGAGTCCATGGAGCAAGGACAGACCCCTTGTCCCTCTCAGGAACACATGTGAGTTTGACCTCACCTGCATTGCTGCTTAGAGTCGTCTCTGTGACAAAGCAAAATGAATAATAAAAAAAAAAGATCACCGGAGAAGCACCAGCACACGTGTCGTCTACACCGCATCACGTGTGGACGGAAGCTGACTGTTTATGAGGTGCATGTCAGTGGGAGGCTGGTGGGGTGATGTTGTGTTCTGTGTGACGACTGTCGCACTGGGATCAGCAGCTGGTGATGGTGTTGAAATAGAACACGCTGTGAGGGGGTGGCCGACAGTTAGAGAGAGAGAGAGAGACGGAGGGGGGAGTGTTCCACTTTGCTCTGTTGTATTTATATCTGACTCACTTCTGCAAAGGGAGAGGGATCAGGGAAACGGGGTGCATCCATGTGTGTCTGCAGTCCCTAATATAAGATACTATACGATGCAGGCATGTTTAGACCTCAGAGCTACAGTAATTGTTATACTGGTGTGCAGAACAGATCACCGTAGCTACTATTATTAATAAGGTTGTTACTGATTTCACAGCCCGAATATAACATAGTAATTCACGGAGGCACTGCAGGGTCTGATCTGGAAATCATCAGTAATAGATCAAATTATAGGTGAATTTTTATGTCATATCAATCTTGTTTCATTTTGAAATCTGTAATGATGGTCTGGATTGTACCTGCGTTTACTGAGGCTGAGTGCTCTAAGTATCAAGAAGCAGAGCTCCTTCATCCCCTCCATGCACTGCTCTGACTCAAGGCCAGCATGCTGTTGTTTAATGTGCCATCTGCTTACACTCAAAGGCACAGATTAGGCTTGATGAGGTTTTACACATACAGATTATCTTGGGTTGACACTCTTTTCTTAGCAGCTTCTTTGTTTTCGATGCAGTGCTTTTGTTGGACTATAGGGAGATTTTTGCTGATTGGAGCTGACATCAGTCTGGATGCTGATGAGAGACAAGAAGTCTGTGATGTATGTGCTTGGAGGAAAAATCTTCTCTCACAGCTTCCGTTTATATGAACCACAGATGGTGTAGAGTGAGAACCATTTGCAGAGAACTTTGTTCACTTTCATGATTAGATGACTTGTGGAGGTTGATCCATTCTTACCTGTTCACATCTGTACTAAAGCTAGTGGGACTCTTGTAAGACCAAAATAGGTTGTTGTGGTGTTCAGTGTCTGACGTAATCCTCCAGAGCCAGACACTCAAACACCAGGAGTCCAGAAAAACCTGAGCGCCCTCTGTTGGTCTCTCCCACTGTAAAGGTGAGACACAAGGCAGAATGAAATAATGATACGATTGGAGAAAGTACAGGATGTACACACTATGCATAGATTTTATACTATTACTTTTACACTGCTCGATTCCATGTACACACACACACACACACACACACACACACACACACACACACACACACACACACACACACACACACAGGCTACAGATTAATTGATTCACATTCGAAGGAGAAGGTAACAAAGAGATGGTGGATTGCGCAGATAGAGCAGGAGGTGTGGGATATTGCAACATAAAGTAATGATTGGAGGATAAAGATGTGGTAGAATCGCTGTTTGCAGACAGAGAGACAGAAACATTCAATGGTGTTTGACATTCCACAGATGAAGGAAGGAATATGCACAAGTAAATCCATCAAGAGCCACCAGACAGCTGCTTCATTATCTCTCATTCGCTCATTCATCTTGTTTTTCCACCAGATTTCATGGTTACCTTTTTATCATTCTTTACTGGTGACCAAATGTAACAGCTTCTGTTTTCATTAGCAAAGTCAACATATTGTTATTTGTCTTGCATTTTAGATTATACAGGACAGTATTATGTTTATGTATTGGTGCAGCCCAGTTTTGTGCTCTCTCTCTCTCAACTGCCAATGGTTTTCCTGCAGACACGATGGAAACTGAGCAGGTTGAATTTGGCTCAGAGCAGGTCTGGATGAAATGATGCATCTCCCTTCTGTCTCCAGGGAATCGTCTCAGCCTGTGAGAGGCTGCTATGTAGACTGTGACTGTCTTTGTTTCCATCATAACCCAACAGCTCACACACATGCTGCTTCTCCTCTGTCTGCACTCTGTCTACCACTGGGAAACGTCTGAGATGCTCAAAATGGATTAAAACTGCATTTGCATACATAAATTATTTTACTCCAGCACTATTATATGGTTGTGACATCCTGTGAGAGAATACTGTTCTTATTCTATATCCAGTTGATGAGCTGTGCTCTAAATAATGCTGATGCGGCAGCTGCTTGCCTCCTGAATCTGCACTGTGTCTTTATTTATCTTCTATAACATACAAAAAACCTGACCGGACCGTGTTGATTGGGTAAACCTCAGTTATGCCTTTATGTCGGACTGTTAATTCAGCCTTTTCCACCGCAGTGGAACGTTATAGGGAGGATAGGAACAGCCTCTAGTTACCATAGCAACACAGTGTTTGCAGTCACAAAATGAAAAATGTCCTCTGCAAGGACATAAATGCCTCAGTGAAATAAACCCCGATTTGTGCATTGTCTCAATGTTTTCAGTTTTATTGACATCCCTTCTCAGAGCAAGTGTTAATTTTAAAACTGTGCATCAAAACACAAACAGCTAAAGCCTTTATTTATCATCGTGAATAAAAATTGTTGAGTAGTTTCATTTTCATATAGTATATATAGTATAGTCCTGTGCGTGGCGCTGGCTGTGTAAGTGTCTCACCATCTGACTCAAAATCCTGGTTCCCAATGAAGGATCCAGATGGATCTCCAGGCGACTAGTTTTATCCTACTGGGAAGCATTGGGCCATCATGTAGATTACAGCACTGGCCATCTTCTTTTTTTACATCACTCCACCATTAATTCAAGAAATGTTTAGACCTGATAGAGTTGCGTGTTCCATTTTCTATTTCAAATGTTGTTTTAGCATTAACTTTGGGGCGGCACTGGCTCAGTGCTAGACTGAGCCTAGAGCAGGTCGTCCAATGTTCTAGATCTGCGGTTCGATTCCTGCTCCCATCCAAGAAAAAACACCCGGAGTGTGAGCCGACAGTGGGAGGTGTCAGCTGACCTCCGGAGCACTGCCGAGGCGCCCTTGAGCAAGGCACTGTCCCCCTTACAAGTTGCACATTTGGGCGCACCAAAGCAGGAACTGCCCGCCACTCTACCCCTCCACTCTCCCCCTGCATGCGTACAGCCCCTTGTGTGTGTGTGTGTGTGTGTGTGTGTGTGTGTGTGTGTGTGTGTGTGTGTGTGTGTGTGTGTGTGTGTGTGTGTGTGTGTGTGTGTGTGTGTGTGTGTGTGTGTTCAGGGCCTGTATGAACTGATATATATCTATGCATGTGACCAACTAGAGTGTGCCTTCGGGGATCAATTCAGTCTATAAAATTAAAAAGAAAAACTTTCTTTAGGCTAGCATAACACCTTGCCGTTTTAAGTAGAATATGTTACTCTTGCAATATTATATTGTGATGTGTCATCAGGAATCGTGAACATTTTGGTTTTGACAACAAAAAACATTTATGATCAGCCTCCTCTAGAAATGCTATCTCTGCTCTGAATTTTAGTGGCATCAAACATATGGGGCACATTGATGGTGTTTCTGGGGCCCCAAGACTTTTAGACCTTTGTTTGATCCATGACAGAATGTGTTCGTGGCAAAGAGCCTCCACAAAATGCTGAATGGCTGCAATATTGCCTCGAGATGAATCCCTGTGGGGTACTTACATCTTCTCCTGTGTATTTTCTCATTTGTCTGTACGTATATGACTAAGAGGTCTTGCATTTTTCATAACGGTTTAACAGTGTTTATAGTAAAATACCGACTTCATTATACGATGAGTTTGAGAAAACATCTGTCTGCATGCAGTCCTGCTCTGCAGGTTTCAGTAATCATTAAAACAAATAGGTAAAATAATGGTGTGTCTTAACAGTGATCATACATGTGAGACAATTTCTTGGTTTAGGCGGCAATAATACTAAAGCAAGGATGAAGAGAAAGAAAACAAGTCATGTCCAGTGGTAATGTAAGTCTTATAATCTAGTAGATAATAGACTTTTATTCACTCTTTTATTCTGTGTGGATACAGGAAATGGTTAAAAAATAGGAAAGTGAGGGAGAGATGGAGCGAGGAGAAGAAAGGGTGAAGCCTGGGAGGGACAATTGGCCGTAATACACAGTATGCAGGCAGTGGGTTTCTGCAGCCAGACTCATTTAGATGGGGGAGGACAGGGGAGGAGTGGAGACAGAGTGATATGGCTACAAATGACAAAGGGGAGCAACATCAAACGACTGAGACAGCAGATCTGAAACGAAGACAGCTTTTAGAAGTCGAAAAAAATGAGAGAGGGTTGAATCTGGTGATCTTAATCGTCATTTCAAGAAGACGCTGTAGGCGTCTACCTGTGAGTCAGGCGGTGGAATCCTGGTGCAGCAAGGTGCAACCCACCAGCAACCATGTCTGTGAGTGCATGGCAGGCTCTGTCTCCACTGCATTGGGCTCGGTGGGGCTGGGATACGCTGCTGGGAGGAGCAGGAGATGGGAATAGTCCAGGCTCAGATCCGACTTTTGGGCTTCTCTGGCGTCTCTCCTGGGGTTCACATCATGACAACATGATCAGGGCTGCTGGAGGGCTGGTCAGACAGAGGTGAGATGAGACGCGAGGCTCGGGCTTCATACCATCAGATATTGTATTGATAAATGGAGCACGGCGTGTACACGCTGGTCAGCTTTGCTATTAATATGTGGTGCTGATGCTTTTGATAATAGCAGTGGGGTTATTGTCTCCTTTTTTTTTAGCTCGATGACCATTAATTTCTTTCTTATGTGGTCATGTGTGCACTGGTGTGTGTTGAGGAGGGGTCAGTCTGTGTCTGGACTGTGTCACCACACTGCAGATTCAGTTTCTATGTGCAGCCATGACAACAAATGAAAAGCAGCTTGCTGCCCTTCCCAAAAGAATCCCACTGGAAAATAGCTGATCGAACATGAATAGAGATTTATATCTTAACTACTTCACACGATGACAACAAAAGTGATCAGTCACTCGATCCATTGCAGACTGAATGATAACTGTCAGATTCACGGCAGCGTTGATGTAATGTGTGCTTGTCTTTTGTTATAGGAGCTCAGACTCAGATGGAGCCTTTGAAACCCCTGAATCCACTACTCCAGTGAAAGCCCTTTCTCCCATAGAACCACAAAGTCAGCAGCAACTACCTGACGACAAAGGTATTGTTATTGTTAATTATGAAGGAATTTGCTCTGTTACGTTAACGTCGAAAAGCCAATGAAATTAAGTCTTGTTGCACCATCTAGTGGGATAAAGCTGTATTTCCAACTTGACTGTGCAATAGCTCTTTGCATAAAGCCAAGCAGCCACCGCTAGGAAAGGCTGAGCAATCTCTTCTGTGTCTTTCTCCATCAGGTGGTTATTTTTCAAGGCTGTCTTCTCAACTGAGAGATTCTCAGAGTGCATTCACCTCTATAATTGGATCAGTTAAAATGTGCAATAATCCTAGTTTTCTTTTGATTCAACATTTGAATGAAACAGTGGAATAAAAGCTCATGATATCTCTTGATCTTTTGCAGACATATCAGGCTGTGATCCTGTCCCTGACTTGACTTCAGATAATGCACCCTGTTGTCCTCAATCTATTGTTTTTGACGAGGACAAGCCCATCGCAGCCAGTGGCACCTACAACATTGACCTTCTTGCTACAGAATTAACAAGTCACACTCTGACCCGTTCACTTAGCCTCCAGGGAGGCGAACTAGACGCTACTAGTCTCTTGGACGACTCTACAGGCGGGGGATTTCGTCCACATTCTGAATCCTTCAGCGTTAGTACTGAAAGTGCTCCAGGAGCACTTCACAGACCAAAGAAAGTTTGTTCTGGGTCAGTTAAGAAGAAACCTCTTCTCAGACAGAGCTCCAACCCAGAGAGTCCAAGACCAGCCTCATCCAGCAGCACTCCAGAGACCAAGAAACAGGCAAAGCCTCAACCTGATAATCCTTTACAGGTACGGGACAAAGCAGAAGGAGGATCTGCAACCCAGAGCCCTGGAGGAACTCTCCGAAGGACCAGGAAGAGCTGTGTGGAGACACCCCCTCCTCTGCCAGAAGAGACCACTCACAAAAGCCCAGAAGATAGTGTCATCATCCCAGCCTTACCACTGTGTCAGGAGACAATTCCACTCTCCACAAGTCCATCAACTAAAGACAAATCACCCATCCCTCCTTGTGGCTCCTACAAATGGGATCCTGATAATTTTGAGGACATAGACCCTTTCAAGACTGGAGGCAGCAAAATTGCCAATTCTCCTGATTTGGGTCGTAGAGGTCTTGTGTCTTCCCCCATTACAACCCATCCAGATAGTCTCTGCGTTTCTGCGGGTGGGCTGTGTCCTGAAGTTGCTCTAACAGAGACAATATCCAACCCTGAAGATCAACCTATCATTCCCAAACGTCAGGCTGTAAGACTGGAGTTCGACTATTCTGAGGAGGCCAGTGAGGCGTTACACCAGGCTTCTCCCCCACCCAAGAAAGCGGGCAAGAAACCTGGTGGCAAGATGCCTCTTAGGAAACCAAAGCTGGGGCTGAAAAAGGCCCCTCCAGCACCAATGGAGCAGCTGGACAACAATCTTCCAGCAACCAGCAATGGCAATGAAGAAGAAATCCCTCTTCCTAAAGTATCGTACAACTTTGAACCTGACAAGTGGGAGGATCCAAACTTCAATCCATTTAGCTCAAAGAAGAATATCGCTAACTCCCCCAAACTGGCTCGGCCGTCTTATAGTTTTGACCCTCATAGCTTTGACGACTCCATAGATCCTTTCAAATCCTCCAATAAGATAACCAGTTCCCCTCCTAAGGCCTCTGCCACTTTCGACCTGTCATCCAGTGAATATGCCGATGAAAATGACAATGACAACATCACAGAACTTCAAGACCAAAATCAGAACAAACCTGCCAAGAAGAAGAAGACTCCAATAAAGTCGTAAGTCCAAAGTTTTTAATCACAGATTCATGTTTTCATGGAGTTCACTTATGAACCTGTTCCTACAAGTCCAGTTGGCTTCATTCAACACAGAGCTCTACCATGACCCAGATACCTGAAATCACCAGTTACCTGGTCAAATATGTCTTTTCTTTTTCCTTTTCTTTTTTATCTCTTCAGTACATGACATTGATTTTACTAACGCTTGTGTGTGAATTGATTTGTGGGCATTAGCTAGCTTTAGAAGATAAATTAGAATGGTACTTAGTAAAGTGTATAATTCCACCACATTCAGAAAAATCCAGTTTTATACAAATCAGTTCAGTGTGACATATTATGCACAAAAAGGAAAGTAATTTTAAAATTCCTACACCAACATTTCACAGGTTCTTTCCCGATCATAGCATCCCCCTCCACAAAATTTCACGGACATCATTTCATAAGTTTTTGCATCATTCAGGGAAATGATAAAAACTTCAAATTTAATAATATAATAACTCCAAATTTTAATCCATCCATCATACTTCATGGTCTATCTCTCAGGACAAATGAATTTTTTCCAGTCTCAGTGTTTCTTTTTTTTCCACTCTGGTCTGTGTTCAACAGCGTTCCTCTTGTGTTTTATGCCTGTGTCCTCTGTCTCTGTCACCTGTGTCTGTAAATCTCCCATTGTCACAGGAAGTCCAAGGATGTGTCTTCTCTATGTTGTCTGTTGTAAGTACAGGGACCCCATAACCATCCACCCATTATTTCAACGTGGCCCCATGCAGGATATTAATCTCTGTTCTAACAGACACATCATCCTTCCTCCTTAAATCCCCACAATTTTATCTGTAAGACACATTTTCATTATAAAATATAATCTCATTTATATGCTGTCCCATATTTAAACGTGTCAATCAACAGGGTTGTTAAGCACTCAATGAGGCGCTGCTGAATGACTTTGATTTTCAGTTTAGCAGTTGTTTTGTGAAAGATGTTTTCTGCGCTGCGACCGTAACAACTTTGTAAATAGCACAGATTTCATACATTATAGAAACCATTACCTTCTCCTTCTGAGGCTGACAAAACCCCTTTGTTCCAGATTGTCTTTTTGTTTTGTCTGATACACTCTTTATGTGTGTCAGAAAACTGTGCTTGTGCTCTCTCTTGTGTTCATTGTTGAATTTTGTTCAAACAGCATACACACTATAATAATATCACGGATCTTGTTCAGATTTTGTCCCATTTGAATTAATCTCCAATTTGTCAAGTTAGGAATCGCAACCACCAATCCCTGAAACAACAGTAGTTAGTGTAATGTAAGCACCAGCTCAGCTCTATCAAGTATGTCGTGCACAAACTGACTTTTGAATATCTCAAGCCTCTTACTGAGAGATCATGCTCTGTGAGATATACAAAATTATGGGAAGTATAAAAAATTTAAAAACCTTCCATTAACAATTCATTCACAACCACGACTGACCTACAATGATACAAAATACATTAATGTCTAGGATGTAGGCTATTTGTTGACTCTATATGTGAAGATAATGTATTCATAACACACACTTCATGCCATTGTTCACGGTGCAGTTACAGACTAAACCTTCTTGTAGTCAATATGTAGTCAATACATATCACTCATTACACAGTGAATGTTGGATCTAAGATATTGTGTGTTGACTGTGGTTTTTGATGGTGTCTTTTTCTCAGTAACACTTTCAGAGTGAAGAGGTCACCAAAGAAGTCTCCGCTGTCGGATCAACCCCAGGTACACACCACATCTTTACATTCCTCTCACCTTGATCTGCCTGTATTTCTCCTCCTCCCATCTGACTCTGTTGGTATCACTTGTTGCAGGATCCTAACCCCCCAGATGAACCTTCGTCCCACCCCCAGGATGACCATGCCACAGACGAGGAGAAGCTGGCCTCCTCCAACAGTCATAAATGGGCAGCCCTGCATGATATGGATGCAGCTTTGAACGCTGACCAACAAGATTTTCCTCAGCCGTGTGACCTGACCTCCTTTGTTAATGAGAATAGTTTTCCTAATCGGGCTCCAGGTGAGGCTTTGTTGTCTGACTATCTTGAATCCCACCTCATACATGCAGCCATGGTTTTTTCCTAAACGGATAAAACAGAACCAAATACAGGTCATGCTGAAAAAAAACAAACAAACAAACTCCAAACTGTCTACCAACTAGCTACTTGATTTTTTTATGCATGTCATTATTTATTTTCGTTGTGGTCAGATAAGCCCACTGGCCCATTTCTCTGCTGCCCTTTCACCTCCTCTTCCCATAAGTTGTGCAGCTCAGCTGATCTGGGTCAGACATGAAATAATGAACAGCTCTACTTCAGTTTCTGATCACATCTTTCAGCGCTCAACATGACCTGAATTGTTTTGCTTTGTCTTCTTCTCTATCTAAAGTTTTTTTTTGCCTTTTTTTGTCCTCAGTGCAAGACTATGAAATTGAGTATATGGAAAAAATTGGCTCCTCTTCACCTGTGAGTATTTTATGGTACTTGAAGAATTTATGAGATATTTGTAGTTTTATTTCTTTGTTTTTCACATGTTTTACATGTGATATGTAACATTAGCCACAAAAAACAAACAAAAACAGAGGTAGAATTCACTGTTAATCAGATTCTTCTGTATGTCTTTTAGCCGTTGTCTGTGAAGAAGCCATCGTTGTACTTGAATTTGGACTCAGTATCTGACAATTTAACCGACACCACATGTACACATGGATCTGAGCCCAGCTCCCCCTGCACAGGGTACTATATATTCTACTTCTCATCTACTGTCTGAATTTTTTTTAATATAAATATGTACATTCTCTAGAGCATTTTATGTGTTACGTACCACAAACCTCTTATTCCCTCCTGTCCTCCTCTCATTCTGTGTAGGAGTTTTGAGGAGATGGAGGCCCAGATATCAGCGGGGATGAAGACACCTGTGCTGAGCTCCCAGCCGGGTCCTGAGGGATATGCTGGGGATAAGGGCAGGAACGAGGCACTTGTCCAATCACAGAGCACAGACAGGGATGAACAGGTGAGCCAAACGCTTTGTGAGTTCAAACACGTATTGTATGACCGTCACGTCTTGTCACAACCACACAAACAGATCAGTTTTGCTTTTGTCATGTTTACATCACATCGTTGTTCAGTCACCAGTCAGTGACTTGTCCCTCCATAAGCACCGTAGAGATCCAATCCAGCTTTGTCAGCTGTCACACACAGCCTGACCCTCACACCCGATTCCCAGCTTAAAGTCAGCGACTCACCCCCAGTGCTAACACTCAGTGCTTGCCTCGCTATTTTGACTCCTCCCCTCCTCCCCGCCCTCTATTCACTCCTCCCGGTGCCCCTGTAGCCCCCATGCCAGAGCTCTGTGGACGCCCCCCCTCTAGCCCTGGCCATGCCAGACAGGCTGTCTGAGTGTGACGACCCCCTGCAGTACCTGGAGCCTGACCTGGCCGAGACCAATCCCACTGCATTCGCCCAAAAACTACAGGTGTGTTGACAGACCACACAAGAATCCTCTTGTTGAACCATATAGGTCTTGTGTTCAGTGTCTCATTTGTGTCCCTTGTATGTTCCTGTGTGTTGTCATATGAACTTTGTTCCCATTGTGCGTCTTTATTGCCCTCTGCCTTTGACACTATTTTTCCCTCCAAATGCCTGAGTCGCAGTCCGTTAGCTTACTGTGTGTAAAAGTCTCTATATATCTTCCTTTTGCTTTCTCATCCTTGGGCCGCAACCCTCTTCTCTTACCCCCAAAATTCATCCTCCCCTCCCATCACCATGTCTGCGGCCCAGGAGGAGTTGGTGCTTGCTGCCCTGAGGATAGAGGCTCTGCAGGTAGCCAAAAACATCTCTCAATGCCCCTCCCTCTCTTCTGTAACCCCCCAGGTACTGCGTTGAGTTCTGCACCTGGTGTATGCAAGTGTGCGTGTATGTGTGTGTGTCAGAAACATGCTTGAATGACTAAAGTAGGTGTATATGAACTGTGTGTGCATGACTTTGACCCAGCCTTCTCCTAGACACACCATCCAGAGGGTGGCTGTGAACCCATGACCTTATCAACATGGCGGCTGCACCACAACATCATCTGGCCTGCCACCTCTCCAGTCCCCCCCATATGAAATCTCTAACATGGCTTAATGCGTCCAGCTCCCCCCACTGACTAGCAGTGAGCTCCCCAGGTTGATTCCTCAGGAATTGTTTTTTTGTGCCTTTTTAGTCTCTTTTTAGCCTTTCTTGTGCATGTTGGGCAACATGCATGTTGCTGAGGCTTTTCATGATGGGCTTCCATAAGCATGGATGTGACTGGGAATGTGTCATATGACTGTTAATACCAGCAGCTGAGGTATTACATGCAAATGAATCTCCCAGATGTATTAGTTGATGCTTACATCGGCCTAGATCCCAGTCACATTCTTGTTTTGTGATTTGGTCCCTTTTCTAACAGCACTAACAAAATCATACATCAGGTATCTCTCTGGTTCCGTTTGCCTGGAACAGCACATGCCTAGAATTAAAGTAAAGGGAGATTTCTGGCTTTCTTTGGTGGTGAATCGACTTTTTATGGTTAGTGGAAAAGCTGAAGGAGTTTCCATGTCTTACTGTGCTTCATAACAGTTTCAACTCCAGAAACCCTGCTCTCGACGTTGGAAAATCAACGGTTCACCTTTACTTAAAGTAAGAGTAGCTTGTACTGCTGTAGTCTGTCTGCATCTAACTACAGTGCACCCCTAGTATTTGGTTGTAAGCACATTTTTAAAAATTGTTTTTGGCTCAATGTACTAGCACACATAATTTGAATTTTGTGTTAGATTAAAGCGATTAGATTAACATTTATCGTTAAAAGGGATTGAAAGTTTCACATCTAGATTGGTGATGAATAGTGGTGTTGTTGAAAAAAAGTAACATTTAAATAAAATAAACCATTAACTGAGTTAATCACAATATTTTGTTGGTGTTCAATCATGATTGATCACAAATTCACTTGAGATTTATTTGTACTTTTTTGATGGCTTAAAGTAAACACATCAAAGATTGATTCAATCTTCCTCTTCAAGACGAGGTAATCATCTCATCTTCAGCCACTCATCCAAAACACAGATGCCTGCTCGTCGCAGGGTCACACACAAAGACAGACATCCACTCGTTCTCACACCTACAGACGACTCTGAATTGACCAGGTCACCAATGCTGCATGTTTTTGGAGGTGGAAGGAAGCCGGAGAACCTGGAGAGAACCCGCGCAGACACGGGGAGAACATACTGTACAAAACTCTGCACATAAATGTGAGAGTTAAATTATTATCACTGACAGCTCTCATCTAGAGAATAGAAATCACAACATTTTGAAACAGACAGTATTTCATGCACGTTCTGCACTTGATCCTCCTAATACAGGAGTTTAGAGCCAAAACAATTTTTAAGTACTTACAAACTGCACTGTGAGCCCCGGTAGATCCCAGAAGCCCTTGTTTGACGCCTTTTATCCCTGTTAGTCAGTTCTAGTATCTGTCTTTTGGTCTTTAAAGATCCAGTATTGTACTAGAGTACATAGTAGTATATTGTCAAATGTAGTGTTTTTACGTTTTCAATACATGCCTTCAGTTTGCCTACTTTTTCCTTTATATTTAGGCTATTGAAATTCCGCAAGCAATTACTAGATATTAGAATTGTATTTGTAGTCCACTATGTTCTTGTGTTTTAAAATTATAGGCAAGACAAAGTTGGCCTGAAACTCCAAAATTCAGGGGTGTAGAATACCTCTAGTTGTTTATTTTTTAATTTCTCTGTGGTAACTTTGTTCATGATGAAATTCATATTTAAAACAGAAAAGGACCAAAAGCAGCAAAGCTTTTTGAGGCTTTTTCTTAAAAACAATTTTCGTCAGATCTTTATCATTCCACTGTATCAATAAGTGTTGGTTCCTCAGTATTATTTATGTAAAAAAAACTTTATTTAAGTTAGTTTAAGTCATACACAACAGAGAGGTTTGGGGTTGATTCCCTTAAATGTTTAAAGGCTTTAAAACCTCACTGAAATGGCAGAATAAGTCTGATCAGCATTTGTCAGAAAATTAAATCCTAAATTTGAGCCTTCTCTCCCCTAAGTGGAATAATGGAATTGCTGCTCCAGCCAGACCAAAGAGTTCATGGTCGCTTCTATATACAGTATCTGTGGATTTCAGCCCCACATGAGCAGTCACTATGTCATCAAATCCTCCAGTAATCCAGCTCGCTCATGAATGACTAAATCTCTCTTAGAGTTTGAGGGAACCAAAGTAGTAAAAGAGAGTATTTTGAAAAACAATTTGTATAAGATGCCTGTTGTTGTTAGAGCCTTTCCAATTTATTTATTAGAACACGTGTACAAGTTGGATTGATCTGTCATGCCAAACACCAAGCCAGGCCCTTTCAAATAATCAGTTCTATGAAATTTCCTGATCACATCATATTTCAGATAAAATGATTTAATGAAGTCTGCAACAGCAAACAGTTAGTACCATACTTTAACATGAGACTAACATCTATTTCCAATGCTGCTCAGTTTGCAACGCTGTCCTCCTTCTCCTGTGTATGACGCAGTCCTTGCTGTATCAGCTGCTGCCTTCCCTTCTGCCTTGCCTGGATCCAATCACATCCAACCCTGCAATGAGCAGGAGATCACGAGTGTTCAGCTGGGGGCAGCATCGGCCATATCATGCATAAATAATGCAGCAATGAAGACTGTTTCATTCAGTCATGAGGCAGCTGACTAAGTCTTCAGAAACATCACCAGCCTCTTCATTTTCCATCTTGATTAGCCATACAAACCATCCTGATGTAGTTTGTTGCCGCCTTGTGATTTGATTCAGGAGTGGAGAATGTGCGCACGGGCCCGAGGGTAAGGATTTCCTCAACTGGCTTCATCCAACGTGTAACGGGTTATGTTTCCTTTCTTCTCCATCCTCTCTGTTGGACTCTGGATACAGCACAGAGAAGTCTCATCTCCCATAGAGAGCGCCGTGTCCAGGAACTCGCTCAACATCAGGAATACCGCTTACATCGAAGAAGAGAGTCCCCACCTGCCCAGAGAGCTGGACCACTCGCTGGAAATTGCGCGAGAGGAGGTGTACTAAAATGTCTTATTCTATAAGTTATAAATACTGACTTCACTGAATTTTATGTAACCTCTTTGGTTTTGCCCTCTTCAGATTGTGACAAAGCAAAAAGAAGTGCTGGAGTGGAAGAAGAAGTATGAGGACAGCCGGCAGGAAGTACAGGAAATGAGGTGAGACATTCCACTTTGGCTCGTATATCCGAATCGACTACAGACTTGATTCAGCACCCACCTGTGACTCTGTTAAAGGTATCACAGTGTTTCAGCGTCTTGCATTCAGACCACACCCATTTTCACCTCTTAACCCTTTCATTGGTTTATCTCATTTAAAACTGTCAACCGAGGCCTCGATTAACTACACAGAGGAGAGCCAGTTAAAGAAGTCCATCTGAGTTCTCCAATCGGTGTGGGTGTTAAAAAGTTTGAAGAAGAATCAATTTGAAAACATGTGTAAAGGCTCAGTTGCCTGCCAACCTGTCAAAGCTTGATTAATAAGCACCATATATCTGTCTACAGATGGTCTGTGTCTGTCTGAGAAATGGCTAATAATTATGTCCAAAGAAGACAGCAATGTAGAGTACGTTGTTCTCTGTCAGCAGGTGGTGGGTGTGGGTCCAGCTGGCCACAGATCAGTTAGTGTGGATAAGACAGCGCTTACTTTATTTGACTGATCGGACTCAGGATAAGGATAAAGAGGGGCTAAGAGGCTAAGAGGGAGGCATGGCTAATCAATCCTCTTACCTACAACCTGCTTTTCCCATAACAAGGTTTCTGCTGGTCATCAGAAGAAGCTGAATGGCTACTGACCCCATAGTGCAAAAGCAAATAAATAAAAAATAAACACAATATAAAGGGAAACATGGTTAGGGGGATTTAAGCCTCAGTCACATCTAAATAACCAGTCCTTCAAAGTTTTACATTGGAGAAAATGATAAAATAAGATTTATTCATTGTATTTTTATGATGGAGGAATAAAATTATTTTTTTATGTGCATGTATAGTACATATTTTGTCATATTTTTAATTTTTAAAACGTCCTGCAGGAACTGATGATATTTGTCCTCCACAGGAGAATTGTTTCTGAGTATGAGAAGACGATTGCACAGATGATAGGTGAGTTCTACTTTAAGTACAGATTTTCATGCGCTCACAAAACCCTCTTGTCACTTGTCACAGATTATTGGACCGTCCTTTTCATCCAACACATGAATTTGTGTTCTTGGACTATTGTTCCCCAACCATTACTAATACATTTTGCTCCTTTTTTTTTCTGTTTTTTTTTTTTTTTGGTTTGGTTTTTTTGCAAACAGAACTTCAATAATAAAATTAATACAAACCTATGCGCCTCGCGCCATTGTCTCTGATTTCTCTAAGACTAGCTGGCGTTGCTCTCTGTTTACATTTCTGGCCTTGAGTTGAATCCGTTATTACTGGATTGGATAAACTCACCTGTTTGGCTTTAATCCAAAAAAAAAAAAAGATCTGTTGTAAAGTCACACGCTGTTCTATTTCTGCTTTCACGTCTTATCTTCTTTGCCACATCTAGCCTTTCCTGAAAATTTAATTTCCTCTACTATCCAATTTAATTTAACGTTGTCACAAAACCAATCTGTCTCTGCTTCTGTCAAACACTTGGCTCACAGCTCTCACCCTCCCAGCTTAACTTAACACTTCTTTTCTGTTCTGCTCCCATCTTTGCCCCTCACTATTTGATAACCCTGACAGGCATGCCGGGTGAGTAACACGGGATCCCTTATTTCAGCTCACATCTGTCTGTCTTCCTTCAGAGAGGGGAGCTGAAGTGCTCACCTTCTTCATTTCATCCAGTGACATTTATTGTTGTTGAACTTTGTCTGTATGAGAATAATAATCTTTTGTTAGTAATCGGTTTAAATCAGCTGCCATTTGTGTACGCCTGGATGTTACTGATAACACAGATGCATACATCTTGATGCATGCAAAATTATTGAGCTTAGCGGGTTGGCCGCCTAGGCGTGTGACAGGAAAGGGAGGAGAAAGCTGTGGGGGGTTGACATACTGTTTGCTGTCTCCACAATTCACAGGTTATTTCCCCATTGTTCAGTGTTTGCATGTCATTGTTTTATCAGTGGGAAAAAAAGAAATTCATAATAACCCTCAAACTCATTGTGATATATTGTCAAAAATCAACCTGTGTTGGCGTCAGTCTTAACCAGTAACTATTATATAGGCGATCATCTTATCTACAGTATATTTATGTGTGTCCATTAGAGGATGACCAGAAAGAGAAGTCTCTGTCCCACCACACCATCCAGCAGCTGATCGTGGAGAAGGACCAGGCTCTGTCTGATCTCAACTCTGTGGAAAAGTCTCTGGCCGACCTCTTCAGACGTTATGAGAAAATGAAAGATGTTCTGGAGGGCTTTCGCAAGGTGAATAATTATTTACAGCTCCTAAATGTCCTGCAATTTAGTTTTAACAACCATCGTGACAAGTAATTACAACATTTTCCACTCCATTCAGAATGAAGAGGTTCTGAAGAAATGTGCTCAGGAGTATCTGTCCAGGGTCCGTAAAGAAGAGCAGCGCTATCAGGCTCTGAAGATTCATGCAGAGGAAAAACTGGACAAGTGAGTCTATGTACACAATGAGAGTTTTTATTTGGCAGTGACTGTGCGATGGTATACCTGTATGTCCAGTAGAAATGTGCCACTTGATCTAATAATCTTTTACTTAATTTGATAGTTTTATATTTCATCAATGCTGTTCATGCTCATGGTCATGGCGATCTGACGTGGTTCTCATTTTGTTTCCAGGGCCAATTCAGAGATCGCTCAGGTGAGAACTAAGTCAAGGCAGGAGCAGACAGCCTACCAGGCTAGTCTGAGGAAGGAGCAGATGAAAGTGGACTCTCTGGAACGCACACTGGAACAAAAGGTCAGTCAGATAAGTCAACAGAATCATTGAGAAATCTTTCAGAGCAAATATATATATTTACAGTTATCTGTATATATATGGATTTTAACAGAACAAAGAGATCGAGGAGTTGACGAAGATCTGCGATGAGCTGATTGCCAAGATGGGGAAGAGTTAGCAATGACACCGTATCCAGACCAAGGCCTTCAGAGGGAGTGGCTGTGGAAAAAGTACTTTGGAACTTGAAGTGGATCTATAATATTGTAAAAGTGAGATGGATACTGCTGGCCAAAAATACTCCTGGGACTAAATGTCCTACTGAATTTGTATACACTAGATCCACAGGAATGGCTTCATCCTAATCAATCTGTACATTTTTAATGTGTCAGTGTATTGTACTGTATCAGGGGTCTGGCTTAAAGTTTTAGGAAATATATTATATTACTAAAAAGTGTGTGTGTATATGTGAGCATGTGTATGTATGATAACAAGGAAATGAGAGATCTGTTTGTGGGTTAAATGATTTGTAATGATGTTGCCATGACAGCCACTGAGGGAGAAGACTGTTTGCCCCTTCCCGCTATTGTCTCCTCTTTGATACAAGAAAGATTTTCAAAAAAAAAAAAAAGAGAAAGAGATGTGGAGTTATTCATAAATGTTGTTACCACACCAGAAGAATATAAAATATTATAGTAGTTTACTGCATGTGAGAGAAAGGAGAGCTTGTTCGTGTTAATGTTTGTATATGCTGATGGAAATATTGAACATTTTTATAGTTATTCTGTTAGGCATCTCCTTTTCACTTCCGTCACATAACCTTGTAGATATTTGTCATACTTGTCATAGCTTTCTTGAGGAAATTGTGGGACTATTTTTTTTGGATTTTATTTTGATATAAAGCAAAATACTTGTGATTTCATTCAGTTGTGAGCAGGCGTAATTTATTTTGGATGGACACTTACTAGTCCTGTTATGGTTGTTGTGTCGCACTGAGGAATCACTTCTCTGCACAGCCACTGTACAGCATCTGCTTACAAAGTGCAATAAAAAATGGCAATACAACAGACTGGATTGACTGTGATTATTTGCCCACTTGACCCTCTATTGGGTCAAGTGGGTCAATGTGAGTCACAACACATCAAGAATCAGGGTTAAGATGTTATTATGACACTTTGACAGTGATCCGTTTCACAGTCACTGCCAGAACAAACTACACAAGCACAGGCACCTGACGTACCTGACAGACCCGCTTTAGGTCAGACGCTCATACAAGTTCATAAATGAAAGGAGGGTTCAGTTGGTAGATGTAAGTCTAATGATTAGAAAACATGCAAAAAGGCTGTTATTTATGGAGATTCTTAAGGTCTAAGAGGAATAAACACAATACAGCATAACTGCAACCCATTTCAGATAGCACATACCTGCACTAATAGTTGTCAAAACAACATCCTCTAGAGCAGGAATGTCAAACTCATTTCCACCGAGGGCCACATCAGCCTAACGGCTGTCCTCAAAGGGCCAGATGTAACTTAAATGTAACTAAATGTAACTCAGTGTAATGTAAGATAAATGGAACTACTCCTTTATGTTAAATAACTCTGAATTTATTACTTATTCAACTTGCAAACATTACAGTTGCATGAAAAACTATGTTTACCTGTTGCTCTGTTACATAAATCAAACTATCCAAGTGAATAAAGAAAAATAACATCAAACACAAGTTAGGACATTAACATTGTTCAAAACGTTTTTGTCAAAGTTAAACTGGGCTTAATTACTGCATTGTGGGAAATGTAGTTTCTGGTCAAAGCAAGCTTTTGACCTATTTATTTTTAGAAACTGACCTTTTATGCTCTTAAAATGATGTGGCCCTTGGGCTTTGAGTTTGATACATGTGCGCTACAAGTTTATCACCAGTGATTAAAAGGATGACAAGCATCACTATTTCTGAATTATCAAAGAGTTTGATTTTATGTGATTTATTTACCAATGTCATGGACACCTATTTTTCAGTAGATTTAAATGTGTCAAAGTCAGAGTTCAGTTGGGTTGTGATCAGTCTTGTTGGGGGGGTGCCAGGACGGGACTGAACGTGGACAGGGATGAGATGGGGAATAACCAGACTTGGGATGGGTGTGGCCAGAGCACAGAAACCTTTAAGGTGAAATGTGCAGGATGAATCTACTTCTTTGTCTATCTGGGCTGAGGACGTAACAAGTCAACACTTAATTGTAGCTGTGGCCCCCAGTGGAGGGGCCGGTAATCTCCTGGTCAGTGCAGGAGGGGATATGTGCTCATCTGATGGCCCAGATTAACCTCAGGGTGCTTTAGGAGCAAACAACCTGCTTTTCATTGTGAGACCAAGACAACTGAGGACCACCAGGGCCATGAAGACCGCTCACTGCTGTCCGCTGCTCCTGCTCGGTCTGGTTCTGCTAGCAGCCAACAGTAAGGATGAAGTTTTGATTCTTAATAACCTCTATCTATCTTCACCTTCATCTCTTCCCCTTTTAGATATGACTCTACCCTCAGTGTACCAAGTATTTGGACTTTCCTTGAGTCTCCTCTAAAGCACCGCTCTACATTTCCCCGAGTGAATTTTAAAACAAAGGTTTGCAGATTGTAGTCTCTTGTTTTTTTTGTCATCCATCATTTCCCTGACAGGCAGAAAAGCAGCCGAAAAAATAACTTCACCATCTAGTTTCCAGGACGGAAGATGTCAGACATAACACTACAGTTATTTTTGCTTTTTCCAACCACATTTTGTATGTTTTAAAGTCTGTTTAAAAATTTTATGTTCCTTTTTTTATTACATTTCTTTTTTTCCTCTCCCCTCGGTGTAACCTCCTCCCTTTTAACTAGCATGCAATTCATGCAGCTAATCTCTTAATAGGCCTGGAGCCTAATACAGCATGCAGGAGCACGGCTGTGCAGTGCAGATAGTCTGGGGTCAACTGCAAACATAAGGGGGCGTTTGCCATACCATGTCAATATACACATAAGAGGCAAGAAAAAAAAATATGAGACTACACAGAAATACATGGAAATTGCTGATTATTTTTTGCTATTGTCGTTGTTTTGTTATTAAAATCGAGCTTTAACCAGTTTCATGGCTGAAAGTTTGACAGTTAATAGTACACAGTATGTCAACCATTTAGTGTCGCGGTTACCAACGCTTTGTACGTCTGAGCTGCCTTTCTGTCATCCTGGTATCTCAACACAAATGATGAAAGATGAGTCAAGAGATGTGCTGCCACAACAAATGTTTGAAGCGATTGCTGTAAGTCCAGCTCAGTTTGATCCTCTTAGGAAGCAGCTTCTGAAGGGCCATTTTCGAATTTAAGGGGAGGATGAAGGTTTTTCAAAAGTAAGTGTTGAAGTGATATTTCAAAGGTCAGCTAGTTCTGAGCAAGCTACTCCTTCCTCTCGAGAGCTTGAGAAAGACATTTTCGTGTTTTATGTGCTGAAGTAGGCTCCTGAAGATTTAGCTGAAGGTTACAGAGACATTTCTACATAAACTGAGGGTACTTGTTTAATTATCGGCTTGACTTGTAAAGGAGGTGAGTAATTAATGATGTCTTCTCTCCACTTCCACTGTCATTATCACCTCTTAATATAAACTCATAAGACATTGCGTATATATGCTCATGAAACCCATAGATCTCCTCTTCATGAAGAATATAAATACTCAGAATTAATTCTTATTATTGAGGTAAATAGGGCTATGTTATCTTCAGGATGCCCCGTACTTAGTAACTGATTCTTTATCATAAGGCAGCATGAAAAATACTGGCTTTTATAAAGGTTAAACTTGACATAAAGAAAAAAGGCATAGACACAGGGTTTGTTTTTACCTTTCTCTACAATATTTGATATAAAATCTTACATTAGCATGATGAACAGTAAACCACTAATGAAACAATGGTATCATGTTGTTCTAAAAATAACATTGGATTTGAAAAAAATATAGTAATATGATTCATTTTAATGACAGTAGCAAATTATTCTCTTTTAAGGGTGTTTCTTCATGCCATCTCTGACCTAAACTTTCTGTTACACAGTGCAAAGCACATTTTAAAATTTGACGTGTTGTGGATATTTGTGTGTGATAATCTCCTGTTGTTTCTTTTTCTGAACAAAGTCCATTTTCTTTCATTGTCACACGTTTTGGTAGTCGTGGTTTAATCAGGCGTTCTTCTCTTTTCCCTGAGGTGATGCTCTGCAGTGCTATACCTGTATGGGCTCCAACAATGACGACTGCAACCGGCAAGGTTCTAAAACGTGTCCCAGCTACTCTGACGCCTGTGCTACAGTGGTGGGCCATGACAGTGAGTCCAACAGTGACAGTATAGTGGCAACAGTAACAGATACTTAGAGAAACTGTATTTTTATCTGTGAGGAAGTGTGTGTAACAGAGGTGAAGCCTGCTGTCTGGAGACGTGTCTCTGTCGGCAGGGGGGGCGAGGCTTTTAAGGAAATGAAGAGCTTTGCTGCTCAATCAAAATTTTTAATTAGGATGTACACCTGGCACTGAGAGAATTCATCTTCAGCAAAATCCTCAAAATGAATGATCTCAGTTTATTCATTTAAATGTGCGCAAGGCAAGAGTTTTACACAACGAATACATTATTTGATTTCTTTTAGTGAGGAAACAGCAAAGCCTCGAGATATCTATAAATTACATTGTATATTATATACATACATAAGATTTATGTATGCACAGTTTTTTAAAAATCCCATTTTTTTCCAACATCAGCAACAGCCTTGAGGCCTCACTGAATGCATCAACTTGTGCATTTTTTAAACTGGAACTAACATCGTCAAAGCAATACAGGTTGGTTTGTAAAATGCCGTTATTCCACTGGTGTGACTCACTCATATTTCTGTTTTGTCAGGCGGGGTGATGAAGTCATGCTCCTACAAGTCGTTTTGCAGTCAGGCCAACAGCCAAGGCTACAGAGCACCAGGCGTCAGAGTTCACTGCTGTTACAGTGACGACTGCAATGTGACAAGCTTCGCCTCTGGCCTGCTAGGTCTCAACTACGTAGTACTGTTGTTTCTGCCAATGGTGTTCTGCTGCTTTTTAAATTAGATCAGTATCAAGCAAGACAAAACTTATCTACTCCAAAAAGCCAAATAACCCTGATTAATATCAAACTGCATGCTTTGATTGATTTACAATATTAAAGCAAACTGAGAAGGAGGTTACCACACACGGGCAAGTGCATGGTGTGATCACGTGAAATATATGTACCATGTTGGTCTGAAGCTATTAAATGGTGCTCAGGTAGATGCATGTTTCAATGGATTTCAACCAGCCAATAACAAGAGTATCCGAAAACAAGCGCTGAAATAACAGAGATGAGATGATTCATCGTTCGGCTCCTGCTTTGAAGAGGAAGAGATGTGATTTGGGTTCATCTGCATCACCTTACCAGATTGATGCTCAGCACACAACCTGTTCAGCAGCAGCATGAAAGGAACGAGGCGAAATCACCATCAATTTATGTTTCATTGCTTCTGTCTCCAATTTTCCCGACGTACATCCACACAAATTTTGAGGTATTGCATGTGTTGCAGCAGATGTTCGTATGACCAAATATGGCACTAGGACTTCCATCAGCTGACGTACCCTTACATCATCAACCTGCTACCTGTCAATCATACATCTGACGAATAGAGTGAGATCATTTGGAAGCTGGTTAGAAAACACTTCTTACTCTGGAGGTCCGTGGACAGATGCTGCTGAAGTTCATCCACTGCATTTATGATCACATCTCACCTGAGGGCGACTTGTAATTACAGGCTACTGTATATACTGTATGATAAATGAATAAACAAATCAATACAGTCCAGTGTTTTACATCTATGTTGTTGACAAAAACCCAACTCTGTTTACCGCTTTTTTATCAGACAACGTTACAATCATTATTTTGTAAAATACCTTATTATAAACAGTAGAAAACAGCCAACTCAAATCTATCCTGAGAAGAAAGGAAGGAAGGAGGGAGGGAGGGAGGGAGGGAGGGAGGGAGGGAGGGAGGGAGGGAGGGAGGGAGGGAGGGAGGGAGGGAGGGAGGGAGGGAGGAAGGAAGGAAGGAAGGAAGGAAGGAAGGAAGGAAGGAAGGAAGGAAGGAAGGAAGGAAGGAAGGAAGGAAGGAAGGAAGGAAGGAAGGAAGGAAGGAAGGAAGGAAGGAAGGAAGGAACAAAGGAATTAATGAAAGTTAGAGACATTTGCCTTTCCTCTGTTTTAAAGTGCATGATGTAGAACTTTATAACTAATGTTAGATTTACTGGGAAAAAGCTGTTTACATTGTAATCTATGATAAAATGTAAATACAAACAGTAAATACATATATTTGTGACTGACTCTGTAAGTATTTATACTGTGTTGCGGAATTATTTCACTTTGTCTGTTTTAGTCGTATTAGCAGCTGTTTGTTCATCATTCTGCCACTTTGGTGTAATAAGAAATGTTTTTTATTGCCATGAGTGCCATGCCTTGCAATTTTGTGCAGATGAGACATAAGGCATGGATCCATGTGATGCACATCCATCTCCAAACCAGACGGTCACATTTGTGATTTGAACTGAAAGGTCTCAAAACTATTGGGTCAATTATTCTCTAATTTGGTGTCAACTTTCATGTCCTGTTCAGGATCAATTGTAATAACATTGATGATTCCCTGACATCTCAAGTAATGTTATGACCAGGTTAAAATATCTATAGTAATGTGAAACATCATCATTATGATGAGTATGTTTGCTTACTTATCTACAGTACATCCTTTTAAATGTACTAACATCTCTAGAGTCTTGATTTTTCTATTTCTGAAGTCTATTTTCCAACAAGGGAATCTCCCCTGGAGAACTCTAAGCTGCTTAGATCCATTAACGAAGAATAATAAGATATTTACTTTTGTTACCTTTGCCTTCATGTATGCTTTTAAATTTCTTTCTAAGACAAGTAACCTGTGCTTTAATAAAAATAAACAGAGAACAAGACAATGCGTTTTATCCCATAAAATCCCACAGTGATAGTATCAGTTACATTCTTCAAACTGAGCTTTTTATTAAATTCACTTGAACTCTAAATATGAGTTTATTGTAGTTTCGTATATAATCTGGGTCTTCATCAGGGTCAATTGTTTGGCTTAAAATATAAATAAACATAAAGAAGACCCACTGAACTACTGAAAAGTAAATCAACATGATTGCACTATGAATTTACAGTATTTTTCCAAGATGAAGTATTATGAGATGTGCTCCATGCTGTCTTGGTCCTACAGTATAAAGAGAAGATATGTAACCTCTAATCTACAGTAACAGATTTTAATAAGTTAATGCTGTTCAATTATAAGATATAATTATAAAATGTAATTATGAGATATAATGATAAGATAAGATGAGATGAGATGAGATGAGATGAGATGAGATGAGATGAGATGAGATAAGATAAGTCCTTTACTAGTCCCACAGTGGGGAAATCCGTGATAAGGCGTGATATTGTGTTTGAACCAGGCATATAGTAATATCATAGCAATAAATTTCAATACAAAATTTTTAGTGTTATTTTATTTTGCAATTTTATATAAAGCAGGAAAAAAAGACTCAATCTTGAAGGAGTGCATGTATAATCTTTGAGCGATCGTTCACAACTCAAGCATCACAACTGGGATGTAACAGCTGCTCTCAGGCTGCGCTGCATTCACATTACGATCATACAAAACTGACATCTGCTGGCATGATGACATTTGCTGTTCACAGAACAGATCAGACACATTAGTCAACAGGGTGAAATTAAACACAAATTAGTCATGAATAAACATATTAAACTCTTTATATAACAAACCAAGATTAGCAGTTTATTTTGTAGTACATCCAGCAACTAATGGACCTATAGCATAATAGATTTTGCAGATCATAACAC
Source organism: Antennarius striatus (assembly GCF_040054535.1). Taxonomy (NCBI): domain Eukaryota; kingdom Metazoa; phylum Chordata; class Actinopteri; order Lophiiformes; family Antennariidae; genus Antennarius; species Antennarius striatus. Next base: position 16,359,432 of record NC_090786.1, on the reverse strand, counting down.
TGTCCACATGTACACCCTCAGCTGCTCTCCAGTTCACACAGCCTCCATTGTGAGGCAGTCTAGTCACACATTTGATTTCAGCAGATGCAGTTAAATCTCCAAGACTGCTGAAATTCATATTGACCAACCACGCCTCAAGGGTGCCACTAGATTGGATTGAGTCGATGGTGATAATAATTGTTCTGTTTTATTGCAGGCTGCCAGGATTGGACCTTATTTAAGGATATGAAAAAGCTCTCCCGCTGCTTCTTGTTCTGACTGGCTCTGTTCTCTCTGTGCCGATATCCTGCTATTCTCTCCTTTGACAGGCAGGTGTGACAGTGTGAATGGACTGCCCCGGAGGCGGACAGACACTGACCCCAAACTGTGAGTCTCCGGGCTCCGTCATGCAGAGACTGCTCTGGGTGCTCACATTCACGGACAGCCAAGAGAGCGGCCTCACATCAGCTCACCATCAGCTTTGTTTGATAGTGTTCTTTCACTTTCATTAGGCTGAGATGGAAACACTTGAAGAGTCAACGGGTTGAGGTGCATCTCAGGTGTAGCTGGGATGTTTATCTTTTGGCCACATCATTCAATGCCGATTGTTCAACAGTGATATCATCATGATTCACTATTATTGGAAATTGTGCATTTTAAAAAGTCCTTCCTGTATGACTTTTGTGTCAAATGTTACTTGAACCTTTGGCCAAGAAACATATTCTAGGCCAGAGTAATTTCATAAAGGATTTGCGACTAAAATCAAGGCCAAAAGCTTCCAGAGAATTGGAGAATCTTGGGACAATAACACAAGTCACTGTATTCCCATTGCACACACTATCTGGGCTAAAACAGAAGGTCATCACCATGGTAACTTTGCTGTTAAAATTGGAGTATGTTTAATCCCAATGCTTTGGCACCTGAAGACATTATCAACACAAATCCTTCCGTCAGTCACCAAATAAATGATCTGTCTGCCCTTTAAGAGAAGCTATGTGAGAAGGAACAAGGCAACAGAAAACTCATGTCTACACTGGTTTCTAAAGTGAACCACACCAGTTTCCCTCCACAGGAAGGCCACCTATCAACATAGTCATGAAATATTCTTAGGGTGCCTAAGTGGATGTATTTGGGAGTAGTTTGCTACTGTCACAGAGAAGCAATCAATTGCTCAAGATTTTCATTGTACTCAGATTGGAACTCCTCTGCCATCAAAAACAATCATTCGTCCATGTTGTATTTAGATCAACCCTTCTGTTTTTATTGCCTGCCTGTTTTGCTTGCATTACCTGTGTGATGCTTAGACTCATCGATACAGGAGGCAGAAATATTTGGCTGTTATGTTTCTCCCTACCGATCAGTTTTGATTGTGATTAAATCACCTCTGCTTAAATAAGGATGATGACATCAATGTCTGTTTGGAGGCTCTTCCCAAATGGGGAAATTCACTTATGAACCACTGTTGGAATTGAGATCCAACATACAAGCCGTTTCCACCAAATGTCCTTTCTTGTCCCAAACAGTCTTGATACTGGACTCTGGAGGCTTCGACACAAAGAAGCTGATCACAGTCTGACCTCCAAAACCATCTCCTCTCCACCAATGTTTTTTTAAAAAAGATGCACACTCTAAATCCTTCCAGGCTTACTTACTCTGTAATTTCCACTTTTGAGAAAATAAAACCCCATAGGTTGTAAATATGTTTCATCTCTGAGAAAGTGGGAGAAGACAAAGATTGCTGAAGTCATCTAGTGTTAACACTATTTAACCTCTGGCCTCATAGAAACTGACTTGTTGTTCTTCTTGTTGTCTTTTCAGAAAGCTCCAAGTCAACTTGTGTCCACAATTTCTACTCAAGAGACGACCAATCTAACAACATTGAGCCATCACAATTATGCTACAGGGGGTACAATTTGGGGAATTTTTGTAGAGGATTGGCAATGTTTTATATTGTGCCTTCGTGGGGTTTTTAAGGGGTTCACACTGTAGCTGACATTGCAAAATTTCTCAATATGAAAAGCTATTTGGGGCCCCCCTTTCACAAGATTCCTTGAGAACTCAAAAGACTTGCCTGTTTTGCCTCTCTTAATTGTGTGCCCCTGATCCTAAGACTGGTCAGACTTTCTTTGCAACCCTCAGCATTGGATGGATAACTATAAATACAACTAGCGTTGATGAACATTAGCATTTCTATCAACAATCTAAGTTTATCTCATTGGTCAGTCACACCGAGCACTTGGTGTGACTGACTACTCTGTGATTTGTCAAAATCACAGGGTAGAACGGACATGATGATCAGTGCTTGCAAAAATAAACACATCTGATAAAACGAGACACACTACTTAACAGCAAATGCTTGTGCAATTGTGAATACAGAGCCAAAGTGCTCAGTGTCAATGAGAGTGTGTGAGGCATTGGCTGTGTTTATAGGCTCTCCTGCATCCTAGCCAGTTCGTGCGGGTTCACCCAACAGTCACCAGTTCTAAGGTCTCTGTGTCTCGGGTCTTTTTGAAAAAGATCTGTGAAGCAGAATTAAAGTGATCTACCTCCGGGCTCCGGACGGACGACCGCGAGGGCTTTTGGTCTTTGGAAAAGGAAGAGGAGAGTACAGTGAGAAAGAGGGGAGTATGGGGGCTGCAGAGGTTGCCGGGGGAAAGGGGAGATGAAGAATAATGTGTAATGACTGTGTTCACTTTTCTTTGCCATTTTGAAATGTGTCTAAATGGCCCACCTCCTGTGAGGCTGGCCTCTGACTTCAGGGCAGCATGGAGCCTGAAGAGAAAAAGCTGTGAGAACTGTGTAGAATGCAAGTGTCTGACAGCAGTTTCCTTCAAATTAATATTTTCAACAAATATAAAAAAAAGATTATCATTTCGTCAGACATACGAAATCCAATGACTTCCAGTCAACCTGGTCCTATTTACAAGAAAGAATGTTGTGCAGGATTTTTCATTTTCTGTTTAATGGAACACTAACTGAAGTTAGCAATTCTGAGGAAAAATAGTTGAGTTTCAATCCCAAGTCTTCAACTACTGATGCTTTGGGTCAGAGAGCCACAAATCAAGTCACTACTACAGCCAGACCTCAAATGTTCATATGTTGAGGACTACCTGTATTGGACAGAGAAGGATTTAATCAAGTAACTTTTCTCGAGTCTTCAACCACTGATGTTTGTAGCTGATGACTCTGCTGTGAATCAAAAAGCTGATGATACAATGAAGTAAGTGAATTTGGGTGAGGGTGGATTGGTATATATTGTATGTTTTATTGAGCTGCATATTTATGTATTCTCAAATATTTTACACAGTGCTTAACCCAGAGAAATCCCTAATTCTTTATGGTACGTTTCACAAGGGAACCTGTTGCTATGATGTCTGTTTGAGTCAGAGTGAGATGGGAGCGTAACTATATGTGAATATCTCTACCTTTTATTTTGCTCTTGTTGTGATTTGACTAGTTGCAATACCTTTGTCACTAATCATAAGCATTTATAACATTTACAATACTTTCAAGTAGCTAGGATTACGTAATTTTAATACTTTTTACCTGAAAGAAAATCACACCATACAGATTTCATGAACAATATGAACAAATTTTTTCATAAACAACACATTTCATGTCATAGCCATTAATTCGTGGATCGTTTCCAGTAAACGCTTTGAGCCAAAATAGAGCATCTAGCTTCTCTAGCATATGTTCTATCCAGTTTTCACCTCTCATCTCATCTCCAATCTTGAGAAGACAGTGTTTACACCCATCCTGCTTCCTCTACAGCTGCTGTACAGGCTGTCTATTTCTGTTATTTCCCATAGGATGAACAAAGCAGTAGGATTACGTAGTGAGAGGGCGCGTGTGATGAGATTGTTGTATAATTACCACACTTCTGCTAATTCGATACAGCATGTCTTACAGGAGAAAAAAACATTTACTTCCATGTGCATAGGATCTTAGCTTTTAGCGTAAAAAATACATAACCTTGAGCAGAACAAGTCGTTATGAACAATGTATGCGGATGGTCAACAATTATTGTGAAGAATTGCTGAAAGGAAAAGGGGCTATTCTGTGATGAATGGGTGTAGAAAGAAAAGAGGGTAACAGAGGAGGGGAGAGTAAAGTAGACCATGGAGCCAAAACCAAATCACATCAGTAACAGCTACGCCCCGCAGCGAGGGCAGGCTCAGTCAGCCGTACCATTCAACTGGGATAATTAGTTTTGGAAAAGAATATACACTGATATAATTGAGCATTCTCTGCTAATGAAGATCCTCTCTGTGTTTGCATTGGCGAGGTGCTAATTGACGGGAGAGGGATGCATTGGTTGGTAGCATGGAGGGGGGCGGTCAGTGCAGGATATGATGGTAGAAGTGCTGCCGGCGCTGGCAACCTAACGTTTGTTCAGGTTTGTTGGTCTGTGGTGGAGATTTTATCAGTAACTTGCTACTTTCTTTTATGCAAACGTCTGTTATTGCATTGCTCATTCAAAAGTTTCCCAGCTTGTGTAAAAACTCACTACAGTGTTTATAATAGCTAGGTACGAGTGGTGCCGCTCTGAAAGAAAGGAGTGAATAGAATTGGAGAGGAGGGAGTTCAGAGGTTGCTCGGGTCGCGTTTGGAGTTTCGATTGAGGGAAGCAGAGGGTCGCGGATTTGTAGAGGGAGGGCTGTGAAGAGGGGTCATGGTGAAATCAGTTGAGGGAATAATAGGAAAGCAAATTGGTTTTGACAAGTTAGGGGAGCTGGAAGTAATGCACTCCTTTTAAAAGGAAGATGAGGGAATATCCAGCAAACTATGAGATAATCAGTGGTACTATTCAGGAGAGCTGAGAGTTAGGAACAGAGCCAAAACACATGGCCTGCTGCTGACCCCGAAGGGCCCATGGAACAGGTCATTGCTCATGTGTGGCCCACAGGGGGCGACAGGTTGAACGAAAAGTTGAAAATTCATAGAAAAGTTAAAAATGAAATGTGCTTGCTGGTGTATTTTTTTACTGTGTTCTAAACTGACCTTTTGATAAGACTAAAACTAATCAGCAAACCTCTGAAACTTTTCAGATGATGAGTTTTTGTATTCATTACAACTGTATGTGCTTTTAGTCATGGTGTAAACACCAAAGAAACAGATATTGGCATTTATAAAATGTATTCAGACATCCTTGGCAACTCAGACACAGAGGGATGGAGAGACAAAAAAATCAGACAGACAGATAAATATCCAGAAGGCCAGACAGCACCGATCGCCAGTCTCAAATCTCTGGAATCAGACATCGTCCCCAACAGCAGGCTGCCTGCCGGGTCAGCTCCACCGGCAGCCAGAGAGACAGACTGATGCAGAGTAACCATCTCAGGTGTTTGAACACAAACAGAGGATTAACTGTGTTCTGGGCATGGAGGTGATGGTAAATAAAACACCAAGCAGGCATGCTCCACAGGACAGGAGGTACAAACAGAGAAATGATTTCACACTCATTTCAAATTAATGTTGGTGTAATGGGGTTACGGTTCAGCGATTTGCTGGAGCTGATTTAATATGGAGTGCAGGAAGGAATATATCCATCAAAGATTGAGCTTTAAAAATAAAGGGAAATGTAGCTCAACCATTGACAAGAAAAAGTCACTAAGGAATCATCTGTGGAGCTGAAATAGAACAATTCCTGATGCTGTCAACAACGCAAACAGTTGCGACAAATTCAAATTTTCTTCCTGCGCCTGCCGACACCGACACTGATGTCACTTTTCAGAAAACATTGCATGCATGCATAAGAGAAGAGACACACACATCTAAACCTGCCTTAACCCTTCAAACCGCAAGGTTTTGATTCAGATTATGACTTGTTGTTGCTTGTCAAGCTTGACAATTTATAAGTGTGAGTAAAAACACACAAACCGACAAACATACAGATTTATATGTTCTTTCAAACTACATATAGATTCCCCAAATGTACACCGAGCATTGGTTTTGGGATGTCCAAAGGTCACAGAACTTGAAATATATAATGTTACATTAATTTTTTTCATTGGGTAACCCCCATCTACTTTGCATACCAGGAAGAGAAAAAACAAAGAGAGAAACAAAATCCAGGTTAGAATCCAAAGCTGCCACTAACAACTCACTATACTGATTGTAGCTGGGATGATTTTTCTTTAAAAGCTACCACTGAAAATAGTTTCTCTTTAGAATTTATTTCCACATATGTGGATTAGGGTATGATGTAGTGGGGGCGGTCGCCACCTGACTAAACACTAAGCCCCCCCCCCCCCCCCCTGCTTTCACAGTACACCAATTTCCTTCTCAGAATTTTCCATGTAACGCCATAACGCCATTTCCCTTAACATTAGTGCAGTCTGCCACAAAGTAGCTGCAAGAACCAGCATGTGGTTAACTGTGGCAGGGAAAAAACACAGTAAGAAAGTGAAAATATTTAAGGCCTTGCTCCCTCTGTCAGCCTTCACCTCCTTTCCCTCCTTGCTCTTGTTTTCACAGCCCTTAATCCTGGCAGCTCCGGCTCAGAGCGGTCACAGGTTTTGACAGCAGACTGTAATGACCTAAGCTATTCTCTGCGGGGGAGGAGGCTGGTAGTTTGGGTAAGTGGTTGGACATGGGGAGTGTGGAGGGACAGAAGAATGTTTAATGAGAGGTCACTTTCCGTTTATTTTTAGGTGTAAAGCAGTTTCACATCTCGGCCACCAGGGTCTGATCAGATTCACACCCATTTCTAGAGAAACTGGTTGGAAGTGACATGTTCTAAAAAATATCACACAATCCACAAGAGGCTGCACAACTCAAGTATGATAATGAACTTAAACATGGACTGACAACAACCGTTAACTATTACTCTGTAATTGTCCGCCCTACATGTGACAAGATTATATGTGGATGAGGGCATAAAGCTGCATTTTAGGACCTAATCCCTACACCAGTCGGAGTTCTTTACTTTGCTCCCTCAGTCTGGATATCAGTGAGGTCTGTTCACAAGTCTATGAGACAAAAGTACAGACAAATTCATAGAAAATGTTTTCTTGTATTCAGGATTTATTCTGAAAGGAATTTTTTAACAAACTGCTTGTAGCACCAGGAAAGTCGTCATAACTTTGACTGTAGGAGACCTTAGAAAAGTATGACCATTCAAAGTATTGTTACAAATGACCTTAAACTAAAAGGAATTTGTGAAACTCCTGCATGGTGTGTGTATGACTCAGAGCTATGACTGCAGCATGTAATGAAAGAGGAAATGTTGCTGATTTATGAAAGTGGTAACAAAAACGACTTTTAACAACTTTTGCTAAATATGAATAGAACAGTAAGTATGTAAGTTAAGATGAAATATGACCAGGAAAACATACTGGTCCGAAATTGGTAATTTAATACTATGCACCCTCGTTAATCGCAGTTACTGCGTTCAAGGAACCACATGCGAATAACAAATTCCGCAATATAGTGATGAACTATTTATCTTATTGTTATCTAATAATTTAAACGTTTATAAACCCTCCCCATACTGATATTAAACCACTCTTATTGACTGTTTAAAGCACTTTTGTGTCTCACGGAAGTGCGCTGCGTTCCGAAACTCACGGAACGTAGCGCATTTCCGGATGCCGTCAGCCAATAGAATGCAGGTATAGTATCACGTGACTACCTACTAAAAGTCCACGATGAGGTGTTTATGCGTGAATACGTGAGGGATTACTGTAACTTCATTCTTATACAAAGGGGTCTTTGAAATCATTCAACACATTCAAATTCATACTTTAAAATAAACTGTAATAAGGAATAAGGGATGGGTCTACCTGAGGAGAGTTCAATGCATCTGTAGCGGTTCACAGACATTGAGAGTTTGGTTCTGTTTGATGACTCAGAAATCCCAGTCGTCACTTTCCTGGCCGAGGCCAAATATAAAGTTAGAGTCTGAGTGGAACTGGCAACCTTGCTAACAGTGCTAACCCTGACTTAATTGGCACATTGAGGATTGAGTAGTCTTCTATGCTTCTGTTTGTCTTAATGTGATGTTCAGTAATCAGAAAAAGATGAAAAAAGAGAGAAAGACCAAATTCATAATTGAAAAAAAAAAGTTATAGATCAGATCATGTAGTCACAGTTACATGGTGGTCTGACCTAACTTGCCACAGACATGTCAAACGGCAGTAATTACTTCAGTGGGGTGTGATGAACAGGTTTCAAAACAGACAACACTCTAGCGTTTTTATCCCATAGCAATGGAATGTGTTTTTCCTAACATAACTGACTCTCTGCTAGAGGTGTAATGTTATTACTGTGTGACTCACTCTCATTCAGAAACGTTCCATGATTTCAAAGATATATTCCCTCTGTGTCAGTGTGCATTTAAAGAGCAAATAAATGAAAAACTACAGCAGAAATTATAAAGGTTTGATAAAGTAAAATAAAATTGAACAGAATAAAACAAAGATAACATTAGTTAGACAAGTTAGACAGACACGGACAACAGGAAAGAAAGCAGAAAAGAAAGAGAAAATATTTGGAAATGTTAATATTTATGAATGCACATGTACCACTACAGACAATTGGTCAGTAGTGCAGATACAGAAGCATAATCAAGCAGTAGCAGCATTATGGGCTGGGAGAGTCATGCTCTATCAAGGTGCATCGTGTTCACGGTGTGAGCAGTTCAGCAGTCAAATTGCAGGTTGCTGAGAAGTAGTCAACAAAAAGATGCACATTGCAGGACACGTCTGTTACGCTCAGTGAATTTTAGGAGCCATAATCAGAAAAACAGACAGAAATCAAATGAGATAATATCTTTACTGTCTCTCAAATGAATAACGAGGGAAAACTCAAAACAATTTCTGACTGTGGGGAAACAAAAAGTGAGATCGGACAGACAACTGACCGGAGACAATTTTGAACTGAATCCTTTCAGTGCATGAGGTCTTACAGACACAGGCAGATGCAGATGGATTGAGACAGTAGATTCTCACCAGTAATCTGCTAGATTACCTCAGTACTACCGATCAGCAAAGAAACACATAGCCGAGGATCAAAGTGGAGCGAGAGCTCCAGAGGCACGAGCTACAAAGTGAGATTAATGGGTTATAATATGGTATGGATCTTGTATGGCCTGGCTAAATTATTATGGTAACAAACAGAATTCTATCTGTAGCTAAATGAAAGATGAATGCAAAACAACTGCATTTTTAGCACTTGATGCTGATTTACTTCTGAGTGTGTTTTAAACAGCTGTCACAGAACTAAAGGGATGCTGAACTTTGATTTGTATGTTGGTGTATAACACAGATATGATTCAACGATCACTATTTATTTGATTTGGATTTCACCTCATTATGGGACAGTGTTTATATATCCTTTATCAAGGGAACAGAGCTTTTCAACGCACAGTTTTACAAATGAATGGGTGGCACCCTCATGACCCCAGACTAGAATTAAGTTCATGTCATTTCTACCTATCTTGGTGTTTCCTGTCTTTCCAGACCCTTTTCCATGCAATCAGTCTCATTCCTGTCAAGTGTGCTGCTGTGGCCACCAGCTGCTCATCCCTCATTCAACCTCCACCTTACAAATGCTGTTCAGCTGTCTGCTCCCCACCAGATTGTTAGTGTTTACTCTTTATCTCAGCACTCCGGTTTATGTCTAATGTCTTTTTATATTTTGCCTGATTCGTGGTTCCTGTCCTCTGCCTACCCCCCCCCCCCCCCCCGACTGTAAGTTTGGACTGAATACCTGGTTTGTGAACTCTGATTTGGAAATAATTACAAATATTGCACTTCCCTCTACTGTCATGTAGTAGGGTTCTCCATCCATCCATCCATCCATCCATCCATCCACCCATCATCCATTTACTTATAGACGCAACGACCACAGCATTCTCGCTTACAACCTTGCAGGTGACGGATTGGCTGGAGCCTATTCCAGCTGTCCACAAGTCCTGAAGTGATAATGTAATAATTCTTGGCTAATAATAATAATGTAATAATTACGGGGTTTGGGTTAGTAATTAATTATTAAGTTATTGGCTTTAGCACTCCAACATTTTGCAAGGCCACACAAAAGACAAGCACTTGTGCTCATACTTGTACCCACTGACAGATTTGTGTGACCAATTCACTTAAGTGATTCAGCAATCTCCACCTCATAGCAGAAGTAAAAGGCATTCAGTCTGAGAGCCAGAAGGGTCAAATGATCCAGAAACCTTTTTAATGTGATGATGCATGACACTCCACTAAGAAAACCTGGTTTGACAAAGTCAGCTGATAAATACTGTTGCAATACACGTTATGTAGGACTAGGATTTTAAGCTCTGTCAACTCATCTCATGCAAAGAAAACCTGACTATTTTGATATTATTCCGTAACATATTTCTTCTAGATTTTAGATTTAGTCATCATTCAGTATAGTTAACAGGTTATCTCTCTCTTTCATTCAGGTAAGGGTGAATATCCACGAAACAAAACTCCATATTATTGGTAGAGATGACATGACTATTACAAGTCTGAGCTAAACATAATAATTTCACTGAAGAACTTATATTGTTTTAAGTCAATATTATTGAAAAAGAAAATACAACTGAGAAGTTTATTTATTGAACTTGAATATCTCCACTGATGTAATGTGCACTCCAGTTTGCTAGCTTCTTTAAATCTCATTGTAAGATTTAAAATAAGCTGTGGCATGCTTCTAACGCTAAAATAAATTGGAGTGAAATTTTGTGAACACCAGTGCACGCATTCCAACAGAAGTAAAAAGTAAATAACTAAGCTGCTAAATCAAGGCTGATACAATTTTCATAGCAGTGCTAAAAGTTCTCTATAAAATGCATTACACCCTAACTTCTCAAAGCTGTAAAAATATTTATTTATTAAAATTCAGTCTACTCCCCCTTAAAAGAGTTGCTCTTCACTGCTGTTAATGTAAATGCTTTCAGCCCCACAGTCACTAAAATAAAATGTCCAATGTAGTGAGGCTTGCTTTTCCTCCACAGAGTGCTAATTTGAAGTTACCATAATGCAGCCAAAACCATTTTTAATTTAATTTAATTTAATTTAATTTAATTTAATTTAATTTAATTTAATTTAATTTAATTAATTTTTATTTTATTTTAACATTTTTAATACGCTATTACTTCATCTGGTAGGTAAAATATGACCGTCTTTACCAGGCATGGATTGCTCTGTTTTGTTTTTTATTTCTTTATGCCTTCTTTTTTAGCTTCCCCCTGTTTTACAAACCCCAGCTCATTAGTTCCACTCCCTCTACAGAAGGACTGACTGTCTCACTTTAGGACTGCAGTTTACACTCACGCTAGCAGCAGCCAGGAGGCCTGATGTTCAGATTATAAAGACCTATTCCCTTGGGATCCCAGTGAAGTCCCAATATGAGATAGAGGCTTAACCCTGCCCTCTCTTCTACACTAATCAAGTAGATAAATAAAGTTTGATTAAGAAATGCTGCTCAGTGGGGTTATGGGGCTTATGAGTGGGTAACTAAATAGGGAAGGGGATATGAAAGGTACAAGAGGCAGGACTTGAGCTTCACCCATGGAATAAAGCACAATAAAGGGATATTCATTAAATACCTGGAGGCCTGCAGGCTATTGAAAGTCACATCGGTCATTCATAATGGAAAAACCTCCATTACAACTTTGTCATTACAAAAATATATTAAATAATCAATTCAATTACTATGCATTTTATCACTTCTCCCAAAGAGCAGAATGCATCTTTTAGGACGAGGCATCAAGATTAATTGCTGTGGAAATTAATTTAGAGAGTAATTTTCTTCATAAAAAAAATGCATTTTGCTTTATCAGCATAAGTCAGAGCAACAATGTTTGTTGTGTGGAAGTCCTTTCTGGGCTGCTGCTGCTACTCCACACAATCCAATCTGTTATTAGTGTTCTATTAATTTCAGGGTTTTGAAATTCGTCACCATGTGCATTTAATGAAATGCAAATTAATAAATATGTTCTTATTCTTACACAATTGTAAGAATATATATATATATATGTGTATATATATATATATATATGTATGTATATATATAGGTGTGTGTGTATGTGTGTATGTGTACATTTATACATACACATACAGTATGTTCATATATACAGTGTATGTACTGTATCTACATACACATACACAGTATATGTACAGTATATATGTATGTATATACTGTATATATATATATATATATGTATATATATATATATATATATATATATATATATATATATATGTATGTATACACACACAAGCATATCTATGTATCTATGTCTGTATGTCTGTCTATTTATTTATCTATCTACCTTTATGTATTTATTGTTTGGGGTTACCGTGGTAACCGTGTTACCACGTATAATGACAATAATTATCAGCACTTCACCAACCTCTGTGCATTATAATATACTTCACATAAGTGGAGGTGTTTGTGTTCTGAGATTGTGGTAGCTGTGCAATTATGAGCTACTTGAAATGTACGGCTCCTTCCAGTAATTTAAGTGGTGATGACAACAGCAAAGTTGTTGTTTTTTTTAATTGCTATGTTACTTTCGTTTTTTTTGTGGTCCTGACAGCTTTATGCCAACATGAGAACATACATGGATGCTGTGGATCCATCTTTGTGTTTTGAGTGAGAATAACTTTCTCTTGCATCATCGCGCCTCTAAGGATTCTTCAATTTCAATCTGCTAGCTATTGAAAAAAATCCTAGGTGAATACCGAGGCGATAATACAAGCAAGTGGTCTATTCTTGTAAATGAATTCACACCTTCTTGCAATCTTTCCCTGCATGTACTGTATGTGTGCACATACACACTTACTCACACCACCACATATGCTCAAACGTGTACCGTGTGGTCAGATCCCATAGCTGTGTCACACAGTTTATGGGCCTGGTAGGGTTTAAGTGTCCTTTTAAGATGTTCTGCAGAGCCATTAGTACCACTTCTCCATAAAACTGCATCATTTATGGAGTAGAATTGCTGAGTTGGGGCCTCAAAGACTGGGGTTACTAATAGGACTGAGAGTAGACCTGTCCTTTCTGGACTGAGTTTTTCACCTGTGCATGGACACTAATTAATGGATTTATGTCTATAATAAGTGCGCTGTGTATCTATGGCCGTTAGTCCTCAAGTATGCAACAGATACAGTGAGATTTACTTTTCTTATATATACAGTAGACTGTAAGGGTAGAAGGAAGTGTACCAATGGCCTGGTCAGTCTTTGCCTGAGGTAACCATGGACCTCCACATGCAGCATGCCCATCTCCTGGCCCTCAGTCCCCACATTATCTCCACCAGAGGCCCCTGGGGCCATAGTGACCCACCTCCATCCTCCCTCCCTCCATCTCCATCCACAGACACACTGCATAAAGCACACTGCCGCCTGAGGCGTGGACTGACTTTCCCTGTAGTTTGCCATGAATAGTACACAGTGCAACGAGCCTTCTCCTCTGTCCCCTCAGTGTGGGTGTGTGCTAAGGTTGACTGATTTAACAGCTGCTCGGTAATACACAGTAAGTCATTTGTTAAAATCCAATTGATCACTCTATTTCCACCTCGACACACAGTGGAAGTTCTATCCTCTAAAGAAGCACGGCTGAACAACAGATGCTGTCTGTGCCATGTGCAGAGGGAGGAGAGGAGATGAGATGAGACGAGGAGAGGTATACTTTTGTTACCTATGTGGCTTCACAACAACTAGAGCCTGCAAGTATTAAATAGTATTATAGATGCGGAACAGCAAGAGTAAAAGACTTGCAGATCATGATAATCTGGAAGATTCTGTTAAAAACAATATACAGGTATGTACTAAAGTGAGCTCAGTAAAGCACAGATCAAGTTAGGTGGGTTTGGAGGCTTGCAGGTGGGAACCAGGGACTGACGGGGAGGACTTTATGTTCAGCATGTATAAAAGAAAATTGAGAAATTAAAATTATACAATATGCAAGTGCCAGAACTCCAACGATGCAAAAAGTTAATTTCAAAGTGAAAATGCCAGCCAATGAATTCACTAACACAGATGGAAATGCCAGATATTTCTTTGAAAGTGGAAGTAAGATTCCAACCTGATGCCATTTGTATGATGAGGAGTATACTTGCTCATAATATTTCAATGACAAAAAAGTTTAGAAAACATAAACACAAAGGAACCAATTGGATCCAGAGTCATCATACATTGCATGCATCAATAACAACAATGACTATAGTAATATTTTTTTTTAAATCCAATAGTTCCTTGAGGTCATAGATGTGCACAGAAATATTAGGCTTGTGTTTGTAAATGACATCAGCAGGAGGCACATATAAACATGGGCACACACACACACACACACACACACACACACACACACACGCACACACACACACACACACACGCCTGCCAGTGATAATAAATTGACTTCACTTGCCTCTGTAGTTTGCAGTTTTACTTCTTACGATGCTGTTTCTTGTAATGCAACCTAATTTTGTCTTGTTCCTGTCTCTACGAGGCACCGGAGGGGCATTTCCCTCTGGGACTGACAAAGTGCCCTTGGTACAGCCCTTCTGTCCCTATTTCATTTTCACTTGCTTGCTTTGACCAAGTTGTTTTTTCTTCCAAAGCATTACCTGAAAATGCAACCTGAATTTTCACACCTAAATAACAACCACACACACATACGTGGCTAAATCTGGCCCCTCTGCCAGCTGGACCCTTCGGGAGACGATGGGGTGGTATGCCGTTAATCCTCAGGCTGACCAACCAGGGCCCTTCCTGGGGTCTGTGCACCTCAGAGTCAGGTAAAATGCAATCATGTCACATCTATGCAATCAGCCACCTGCCCCAGGCACAATTCACACCTGCTGAGTGGTGTGACAATGAGCCCCATCAACCTACACAACTGCCGCTCCACCCACCTATGTTTCTCACCTTTCTCCAGACTGTCATTTTGACCTCAGTTCACATATACCACCATGCATCTCCATACATGTGGCTAACAAATGGCGGGTACCTGTGAAGCACACACATCTCTGCTGTACATTAGGGGCAGAGAGCACGGAGCTAATTATAAAACCACTCTGGGTTGCCGGTTGTTCCTAGACGTTGCTGCAGCGCTGCTCCATGCAGAGTAGGGGAAATGAGCCTGTCAGCCAAGTCCCAAGTTACTGTGATGAGCGCAAATGAGGTAGAGCCCTGGAAGACTCTTGGGGGAACTCCGAAAGGGAAAGTGGTGCTGGAAGAAGTGTTAATACACACATATGAGGAGCACATAGATTGATGGGTCTGATTTGCAAACTGTCAGGAGAAGTGGGTCAATATGTGGCAAACAAAAGGGAATTTCAAATCTCATAAGATACAACAGTGTGTTTGACCAATAGGTGTGTGTGTGTGTGTGTGTGTGTGTGTGTGTGTGTGTGTGTGTGTGTGTGTGTGTGTGTGTGTGTGTGTGTGTGTGTGTGTGTGTGTGTGTGTGTGTGTGTGTGTGTGTGACATACAGTAGTTGTGATCAGACACACGGATATCCGTAGAACACAGGCTGCAATGAGATAATGATATCCCTGCTGAATGCTCCCATTGTGTTTTTAAAAGAAGAAACTGTCAGAGGGATCTGATCATAAAAACATGTAGAATTCAGCCTGATTATCTGTGTGGACACTACTGTGTAACGATGGCTAGATGCAGTTTATCATCATGGAAACAGGCAGGAAGTCACTTCCACAGTACTGAAGAGACAAACTGGTGACTGGCGACAGCGACACCCCTCTGATGATAAACAGCGTCCTGGCACCTCAGCCCTTCAAGTCATTAACTCAAGACACTGTCTGAGCTCATTTCACACGCAGTGGCTGAATGCCTGCCGTGATCACAGCATCACACACACAACAGGCCAGCACTGCTTTGATACACTCTCTGTATACAGCACTTCCCTTTTCCCTCCCTCTCTTCATCTGCATTCCCCCACCTCCTCCCTCTAGTGAGGTATTATTAGCAGCTGTACTTATTTTGGTGATTGACATCTAAGGTGGTACCTTCCCTAAATTTGCATATTATGCATACTGTCTATACCTGCCACTAATGGTGGTGATTCCCAGCCTGCCGTTGCTGAATTAGTATTCTACAGCCTGGGAGTCAGGGCTGCTAATCAGAGGCAGTGGTGAGAAGCAGGACGGCTTCAAATTACATCCTTCACAGTCAACAGGAGATGAACATGAAAGTGTGACATCCCGCCGTTTTTTTCTCCGAGACGAGGAAGTTTGCAGATCGGCAATGACAGCACCCCGCTTACCTCCGAGACACTGACGAGTGTGTTTCAAATTAAAAGCCTCCTATGATTTTTCTCCATTACAATAAATGCTTCGGGGCTTGGCAGAGCTGCGGTGGGAATGCATTTGTAGGTTTTTTTGGTACATGTACACATTTGTATGAGTGGCACACTGTATATTCTTTGTCTGTGATTGCAAGTCTTGGTTTGCTTTTGTTTGGTGCATTTCTGTGTGCAGTGTTTAGTTTCATGTGGTCTTCACCTCCTGTCAGTGGTGGTGGTTACCTCATAATCACAAGTGAAAAACCATAACCCACCTCTCTGGAAACTGAAGATGCCACATTGGATTTCAACAGGAAATCTGAAGACGTACCTCTCTCCACTGCTGAGGTGGATGTCGGGAAACCAGAGACAATTTTCCAGGAAAAATATGTTGCTGCTAATACAGTCTGTCCTTGTGACTTCTGCACCAATACTTCCCGGTTCCAGAACACCTGGAGTGCTTCAGTTCTTTTATTAAAACATTGATTTTCTTTTGTTGCCATGATTACAGATTATGAGCTTCATATGAGCTCAAACTTGAATATAAAAGGACCAATGCAGGGGCTAGCAGTGACACTCTTGCACCTCATTACTTTAACAATAGCTAGAAAAACACAGTCATCTGAGTTCTTTTTTTTTTTTTTTTTTGATTTGCAAAAGTATTGCGAGACAAAAAAATTAATCGAAACGTCTCCATAAAATATGTTTTGGCAATGCTTGAGCAGCACCACTTCAAAAATGATGAATTATTTGATTACATTGCTTCTCATTTCATCAACTTACTATGTCACAATGTTGTACAAAAACCACACAGGCAGAGGCTAACACTGAACACCACTTTATTTACATATCCTATCAATACAGCACAGCCCGTTAGATTCAAGTCTTTAACTGTCTTTGACTCACCGTTCAGCATTCACTCCATCTCTCCATTCTGCAGATTTAACAGAATTTGCTAATGCCTTCAGGGCTTAATCAATATGCATGACTTAAGGTGTCAGTTATCAACAAAGGAGTGTTGTTTTTTTTCAAGAAACATTATCCCTCTCCAGCTCCTGATTTGTACCTAAATCATGTTATTTATGGATCGGTGGTAAATGCGTGTGGCTGGTAATCAACAGACATTCATGGTTGTTGTCATACTAATGGAGAAATCCATCCAAGGAGCACAAGGGGCAATAAGAACATCCCTGGCCATAGCATGATACATGGGGAGCACCGTGAGAAACAATGGTGATGACAGGAGTGGGTATGACCTTCAAGGAGTGGGTATGACCGCCAAGAAGTGGGTATGACCTTCGAAGACATCATTTTCTCGGTGTCCCTGTTGTTCTCTTACTTACACTAGTCTTTTCTTTTTATTTTGTCCCTCAAATGTCACTTTTCACTATAATAGCAAGTGGAATACTTTCCTCTCCTCCATATATACTGTATGTATATATGTATATATATATATATATATATATATATATATATATATATATATATATATATATATATATATATATATATATATATATATATATATATATATATATATATATATATATATATATATGTGTGTGTGTGTATGTATGTATATATACTTAAAATGTTCGTGTAATACCTGAAAAGTAGCCACAAAATTACAAAATTTAACATGAAAAGAAGTGAGCTTGGAACCCTGGACCTTTTTTTTTAGACAATATCCGTAACTGAGTTCGTCTACGAGTTACATTTTGAAGAGGTGAATAGACAATAACAATTAACATAAAAAGTGAGTTCCACAGACAACTCCTTTTTTGAAATGGCGAATGACTTATTATGACTTATGAATATCTACAGAGACTTATTACTATCCCAGAATGAAGGCCACTGGAACTTTGAACTGACTTTTAACAATATGAGAAGAAGAAAAGTCTATTGTAGAGATAGGCCTACATTTCCTGAGCTGACAGAGCCTCAGTAGACCAGAAAGAGCTCAGGCACAGGACATGAGTAAAGGCCATGGCTCCCACAGCTGCTATATGAAAAATATATGTATATCAGGTTCACACTCCCTCGTCAAGGGATAGCTGGATTTACTTTGTCTACTACTAGTTTGAAGGGAAGAGGGTTCTCCGGAGAACTAAACTGTAACAGTCATGAAATATAGCTGGAATGTAGATTACTGAACTGAAAAGAGAACAATACTGGCTTCCTAGTATTGCTTCCTTGTTGAACTAAAAGAGACATAGTTATAAAAAGGGGAAGGATTTAAAAGTTCTGACACCACACGCTCCTTAAAAAAAGCAACTTCATATTGCTGGAGATTAATTGACAGCGTCGTGATTATTAAATCACACAGAAACCTCTTCAAATGCATGGCTTTCATTCAGTTGACTGAGTGTTAACATGCTGCAGGGTTTATTACAGAGCTGTAATAAATGAAGTAAATTAATTTCATTTCTTAATTATATTAATTTTTCCTCCTACCACTGAAACAAAAAGTAAAATGTTAAATGTCAACAATTAATGCACTGAGATTAATCTGATTCTGTTTTCTATACAATAAAATGTTTTGTACAATTGTGGTTTCATTGTAAAATTTGATCTTTACTCATAGCATCCATTGACAATAATCAGGAATACACATTTTCCTTTGAAGAAGGAAACAAAAACCTCTTTACCACATATATAAATGCTTGCTAACTGTTGCAAAACAGCTAACAAGAAAATGTAGTGAAAAGTACATTTGCATGCTGCACTAATTCAAAATAAGGAAATAGAGGCTGGTGGGTGTTTGCTTCCTCTTCCTCAATTTCTCACTGTTTTTTTTTTTTGTGTGAGCAAATTTGATTTATATAACTGATATAAATCAAAAAAAAAAAGTACTTTCTATAAATGTACAGATGTAAAGAACATGCATCAGACTGTGATAATTTGCTGAAATTATCACATAGGATTTAGAGCCACTTCTTGGTCTACAACTTTTTTCAGGAGTCCAGTGACTGCAAGATGAACCATTAAATCTGCAGAACATGAGAACTTGTTGTGAATCTGACAGCGTGCAATATAATGGAAGTATCTACTTTTTGTGGTCCTTGTTAGATGAAGAATGTTCCTCTCTATAAAGAGTGTTTTGCTATCTTTTTGTCTGCAGGAGGGCAGCATGAAGTGACCTTTAATGGCAGGCCAGAGAAGAGCACAGGACTTATAAGAAATGGCACATCTGCAGCTGACCTTTAAAAACCGTCAGATTACATAAAGACCCTTTGATCGTTTGGATCACCCATTGCTGTCTGGGTTCTTGACCAGCAAGGTCCTAATGAAAATAAAATTACTCACATCATAAAAACAAGGGGCGGCACAGTGGCGCAGTGGGTAGCGCTATCGCCACACAGCAAGGCGGATTTGCGTCCCGCTCTGTGCGGAGTTTATGTGTTCTCCCCGTGTCTGCGTGGGTTCTCTCCGAGTCTTCCAGCTTCCTTCCAAATCAAAAACCATGTGTTTCAGTTTAATTGGTTGGTCGCGTATTAACCATAGGTGTGAATGTGTGCATGCGCGTTTGTCTGCGTCTCTGTGTGGCTCCGTGGTGAACTGGTGAAGTGCCCGGAGTATCCCCCGCCTCACGCCCCTAGTCAGCTGAATGGATGAAGGGTGAATGGACGGATGGATAACAAGACGAAGTTTTCAATATATAGTATTTCAGTTTGTCGAGTCACCTGAATGGAGCAAAAATTATCTTTTTGCGCCCCCTCTTTCCTCGGTGTCCTGAAAAAAGTGGCGGTGGCTGATGACTGTGGCTGATGAATTTAACCAGTTTTTAATGTCAGGTGTTTAATATGCGTGGTAACTTCTTTCTAAGATGGCAAAGTGATGGCCAGTGGTCTGTTTATTTTGCTGGGCGCTTGGGTGTGGGCTGATGTCACCATTGGTTTCCCGATGGAACTGGGCTATAGGCGGGACTCGATGGGGGGCTCCTGTGGGCGGGTGTATATATATATATATATATATATATATATATATATATATATATATATATATATATATATATATATATATATATATATATATATATATATATATATATATATATATACACACACACACACACACATACGTATATATATATATGTGTGTATGTGTATATATATATATATATATATATATATATATATATATATATATACACTGTATATATACGCAACACTTTCGTTTTTGCTCCCAATTTTTATGAGATGGACTTAAAGATCTAAAATTAATTCCAGATACACAATATTACCATTTCTCTCAAACATTGTTCACAAATCTGTCTAAATGTGTAATAGTGAGCACTTCTGCTTTGCTGAGACAATTCATCCCACCTCATAGGTGTGCCACATTAAGATACTGATCTGACATCATGATTAGTTATTAGTGTATTAGTGAACCTTATACTGCTCACATGGGGAGGACATTAAGGGGGAAGCTCAGTGTTTTACAGATTACATGAATTTCTGTGTGGACACCGTGGCCACTGTCAGGACAGTCAGGTGTTACCCCAACAACAAACCCTGGGTCACAAAGGAAGTCAAAGCTGTCCTGAACAGGAAGAAGCGGGCGTTCAGGAGCAAGATCGAGGAGGAGATGAAGAAGGTCCAGCAGCAAGTGAGACTCTGCCTGAGGAAGGCCAAGGAGGCGTACAGGACGAAGCTGGAGAAGCAGCTGGGGCGCAACCAGGTGCGGGAGGTCTGGAATGGGATGAGAACCATCACCGGACACGGGAAAGGTCGCAGCACTGTAGAGGGAAATATTGAGCGAGCGAATGAACTAAACAGCTTTTTCAATCGGTTCAGCTCCCCCACCACTCCCGGCTCCTCGTCCCAGGCCTCTCCCGGCCCTGCAGACCGCTCCCCTGATGCTCCCTCCTCCTGAGCTTCCTCTCCTTCCACCCCCGCCACTTCTCCTTCCACCCCTGCCCCTGACACTTCTCCAAGCCCACTCCAAGAGCAAAGCTCAATGGCCCCACCTCAACCACTGGACTTCCAACCTCGCCACAACCTCCTGCTCCCACCATGAACGAGACCGTCATCACTGCAGACATGGTGACGACAACGCTGCGGAGGCTCCGTCCCTATAAGGCGGCTGGACCGGATAAGATCTCCTCAAGACTCCTCCGAGCCTGTGCTTCAGAACTAGGGGACCCCCTGCAGCGATTGTTGAACCTCAGTCTGCGGCTGGGGAGGGTCCCGTCACTGTGGAAGACCCCCTGCATCGTCCCGGTACCCATGAAAAGACGCCCTACTGAGCTCAACGACCACCAACCGGTTCCTCTTACCTCCCATGAAATGAAGACCCTAGAGCGACTGGTCCTGGAGCTCATGCGTCCACAGGTGCAGGGTGCAATGGACCCTCTCCAGTTCGCCTATCAGGCCAAGGTTGGGTTTGACGACGCTGTCTTGTACGCTGTCAGGGTGCTCTTCTTTGACTTTTCGAGCGCCTTCAACACCATCCAGCCCCGGCTCCTACAGTACAAACTGACCTCCATGGCTGTGGACCCCTACCTCGTGAGCTGGATCATGGACTACCTAACGGACAGGCCCCAGTACGTCCGTATGGGAGACTGTTCTTGTTCTATGGTGACCAGCAGCATGGGGGCGCCACAGGGGACCGTGCTCTCCCCCATTCTCTTCACCCTCTACACATCGGACTTCAAGTACAACTTGGATACATGCCACATACAGAATTACTCCGATGATTCCGATGACAGGGCATTGGTGACTAACTTCGTGGAGTGGTGCCAACAGAACCAGCTCCAGCTCAACGTCTCCAAGACGAAGGAGATGGTGCTGGATTTCCGGCGGCTACCTCCCTCCCCACAACCAGTGATCATCGAGGGCAGTGAGGTGGAGGTGGTAGGAAACTGTAAGTACCTGGGACTGCAACTAGACAGCAGATTGGACTGGTCACTCAACTCGGACTGTGTGTGTACAAGAAGGGGCAGAGCAGGATGTACTTCCTGAGGAGGCTGGCCTCCTTCAACATCTGTCCTAAGCTCCTTCTCATGTTCTATCAGTCCGTAGTCTCCGGTGTGCTGTCATACGCCATTGTGTGTTGGGGTGGTGGGGCCAGGAAAAGAGATATGGACAGTCTTAAAAGAATCATCCACAGACCGGGCTCAGTGGTCGGGCTGAGCCTGGACTCTGTGGAGACAGTTCTGGGGAGCAGGACCATGTCTAAATTCAGGGCCATCATGAACAACACCAGCCACCCCCTGCACACCGCCTTCTCCCAGCAGAGAAGCACCTTCAGCGGCAGATTGCTGTCCCACAGCGCCTCCACAGAGAGGCTGAGGTCCTCCTTCGTGCCCCGTGCCATCAGGGGGTACAATGACTCTCTCAGGAGGAGCGGGGGGAGGTGGCGAGGTCAGCATGCGGTTAAATGGATTTAATTTAAAACTTTTTATATTTTAATTTTATACTGTTTATATTTTAATCGTTTTAGTATATGTCCTGTTAATGCTAAATGTGTCTGTTAGTGTAGTGTAAGTCTTGTATGTCCTGTTTTGTTTTTTTTGTTTTTCCTGGTGGTTGGCTGAGCAGTGGATATGTGCAATTTCCTCAAGGATTATTAAAGTATCTATCTATCTATCTATCTATCTATCTATCTATCTATCTATCTATCTATCTATCTATCTATCTATCTATCTATCTATCTATCTATCTATCTATCTATCTATCTATCTATCTATCCATCCATCCATCCATCCATCCATCCATCCATCCATCCATCCATCCATCCATCCATCCATCCATCCATCCATCTATCTATCTATCGGACACCTGCTCTGTTAGTCATTGAAGCTGTAGGTGTCATATAATATCAGCTGATTAACTCATGTTTTTAAAATATACCAGCTGTTGTAGTGAATTATTGGACGAAACAGAAACAAGCTGTGAACAAACCATGAAGAAAGTGTCATCACAAAAGTCCTGAAAGCAGTGAAACTGCTTATTCGAATGTCTGGTAGCAATACAACAATATCCACACTGCTTTAAACTTGAGTTTGGGCTTCAACTACTTTTGAGAGGGAATATTTTTCTCTTTGAATTCTAAATGCTCCAGTATTCTCTCCGGCTAGATGCTAACCTTCAGTTGTTTTCACTGGACAGGTAATGCACAGAGGGCTTTAAAGCTTTCTGACCAAAAACAGCTTCAGTCCACTGCTAGGAGTGTGTGATTGAACCGAAATAGAAGGGTTGCGGCATAGAAAACCGAAATAATGAGCTGATAAAAGCAATGATATTGTCCAGAACTGAAGGGAGCTATACAGCATGGCCAATAGTTCTCTCTTGGGGTGGTCAACAAACAGTTCTTTTCACATGTGTTATAAAAAGTATTTTCAGAGGTTTTTTGGTGTGAGTCTGACACTAATTAGAAGAATCCCTGGAGATGCTGGTAGCTGTTCATGGACCAGGTGCTCTATCCACCATCTCATCTCAACCTACTACTGCTGCCAAAGCTATCGCACCCGGCACAGCCTGGAATTAGAGTCAGTCAGGTGTTCATAAGTGTAGCCTTAAGGGACACAAAATAGCTCAGGGAAACCCCTTTGATACAGCCCCTCCACTCTCCTCTGCCCGTCCTTAATATACAAATCACCGCTGTCCCATATGGACAAGGTAATTGACTCTGTGATTTAAAGGCAACCAGACCACCTCCATTCTCTGCATGTGTCTTAAAGATAAAACATAAAGGACTGTCCTGTTAATCTGTTCATAAACCTCTTCCCTCTCTCTGTAGAAATTCAACGACCCGTCAGCAATTGTAGATGACCGTAAGGTGGAAATCTTTCCATCTGCCATAATTACCATGTTACAAAAGACTGTGTTAAATTACATTAGAAATAATGGCTTTGTGCAGTGAGAGTTAGAGTGAGCTACCTATTTGTATATGAATGTGTGTATGTTTCTGCGTTTGCAGAGTCACACACAATGACTGTTGGACAAGATGGCTTAAAATTCAATGTGACAGATGCTTGCATTGACACAGCCTGTGGGGTTTGTTTGATTTATTAAAAGAAAATGACATACTGAAAGAGCAGTAGTAACCAACTTAACATCAGAATGAGTTTTTATTTTAAATACGTTAAAACAATGAAGACCTGTAATTTCCTTCATTTTTTAGAATCTGATCAGTTGTTCATTACACATTAGATATATCTCCACAGATACAAGCTCGCATCCCCTGTTTTATAGTCTTATTTTTTTAATAGAGCAGAGAGTCTGTTGTATTGTCAACAAACTCATCAATTTGAGATGGACTATAACTGAGTTCGGGAAATGACCCTCTGTATAGCTAAGGTACCGGATTATATTAAACATACTTTGGATTTCTTCCCTGAGTTTAGAAATAGCATGATCTGATAAATTTCTAGTATAAACTTTTTTGCAGGAAGGGAATTACACAATAGCAGAATGTCAAAAGTTATCAGGCAGTGGTCAGAGAGGATAGGATTTGGTGGAAAGACGAGTAACTCTTCAATTTCCTTCCCATAAATCAGGACTAAATCCAGAATATGCTTAAACTGGTGAGTAGATTTCTGTACACACTGACTAAAGCCTATGGAGTCTAGTATCGACATGAGGGCACTACTGAGGCTATCATTACTGTCATCCACGTAAATATTGAAATCACCAACAATAATGACCTTATCAGTTTTAAGAATTAAACTAGTTAAGAAGTCAGCAAATTCAGATAGAAAGTCACTGTATGAGCCAGGAAGACGATAACTTATGACAAATAACAGGCTGAAGTAGTTTCTGGATTGTTTTTGATAGGCTCAGACTAAGATTTTCAAATGAATTTAAGACCATTTTTGGTATAGGGCTCAATTGTAGCGAGGAATTAAAAATAGATGCCACTCCTCCACCTCTGCCTGAGACTCGAGGGATCTGATAATTTAGGTGACTAGGAGGAGTAGCTTCATTTAGGGAAAAATACTCATCCTCACTTAGCCAGGTTTCCATCAAACAGAATAATTCTATATGATAATCTAAACTAATGTCATTGATTAAAACAGCTTTTGAAGACAGAGATCTAATATTCAGGAGACCACATTTTATTTTCTTGTACTCTGGAGCTGTTGGAGTCTTGGTTTTGATTTTTATAAAATTTTGATGTCCAGTTGCTTTCTTCTGGACTTGAAATGAATTAATTTGACATGAATTAACTTTAAATGGTCGAGGGACAGACACAGTCTCAATAGTGTGTACAGTAGGTGACAGTATGGTGGGTGACAGTATAGTGAGTGACAGTACAGTAGGTGAAAGTGTAGTGGGTAACATTACAGTGGGTGATATTGGGCTGGAAATAAACTTGGTCAGATTTTTAGATAGGAGAGCAGCGCCATTCCAAGTGGGATGTATGCCGACTCTTCTAATGAGACCGGGCTTTCCCCAAAAAGTCCGCCAATTATCTACAGACTGTATGTCATTAGCAGTAATATTGCAAAATATCACTTTTGGAATAAAAAAAGTGAAATGCCATCCAGCCAGGTAGCTGTTGGTGGTGAGCAGATAGACAGACCAATGGTAGAAAGTGGGCTGGTTCACACTTGTTTGTGTAATCATGGGGAAGCAATAAAGTTTGCCAATGTTGACGTACAAGTAGACGCTTTATGGAAACACATGAAAAAATAAAAGAAATTCCACATCATGTAATATAACTATGCCTTTTGAGTCTCAA
The DNA here is from genome assembly GCF_040054535.1 of Antennarius striatus. Classification (NCBI taxonomy): domain Eukaryota; kingdom Metazoa; phylum Chordata; class Actinopteri; order Lophiiformes; family Antennariidae; genus Antennarius; species Antennarius striatus. The sequence goes on along the minus strand of NC_090786.1, from coordinate 16,333,497 downwards.
AGAGCAATAAAAATTGACTTTTGTACTGCTGCTGAATACCATGATTACAAAGTACCATTCCGTCTTTCGTCCTCCTTCAATAATTTATGTGCTCCCAGTTTAATTGCATGTTTGGGAAATGCCCAGTACTTGTGGCAATTGGCTTGTTCTGACCTGGACAGAAATTACAGCCATTCAAAAGCAATGAATTTCAATCACCTTTCCTGTCTGTTCTCAGATTGGCTCTGCGTCAAGCTGCCATTTGGCACACCCAAACATTTCACCAAATGTAGGTGCAGATGTCGCTCATGTGGAGCTGCTTTATCAATCATTAAATACAAGATAAAATAGAGCAGATCTGCAGATATGAGATTTTTGTAGAATCACACAACTGAAAAGGAGATAGAAGAATCCTTCTGTGGAGAACATTTAGGGACACAGATCTTGTCTCTTTTCATATTTTTCTATTTGTCTCTTTTTCATGTAGTTGTTATATCAGATATTTGCATATATGTTGATTTGTTATCTGAATACACTTACAAACCCTAAATGTACAAATGAGCATTATGGGAGCCGAGGCTCGTTAAAATGGCAAATATATATTATGGTATTTCCATTATTTACATTTACTTATTAACATAACATGTATTAATGATATACATTATTGAAAATTACTTTAAATTTCTTGATATCAATCTGCTGCAAGTGTGATTATTTTCCTGATAATTTAATCACATCATTCAGAAAAGAATAAATATTTTGCTGTACGGAGTCATTTTATTTGTCTTAGAAAAGTAAAGCAAGCAGCACCAATCTAAATCTGTTAAAGAAATTTTCAATAATCAACAGCTGCTGGGCTCACACCTTTTCATCTTCAGTGTGTTTGGTTTGCACCAGCTGTGTTTTTAAGCCCGGTGTGGATTGAGAGGAGCAGCTGGAAACAGAAAGAGGCTGAAAACATGACATCATTAGACCGACAAGTTTGCATTCTTCTTATTCAAGATTTGTATGATTGGTTTACCATGGTGTCTCTCTTTGATGTACTGATGGGTAGTAAGCATGACCTGTGTTAAATATAAGTTCATGTCTGCTGAGCATTCTGCTCCTACCTGCTGTCAGCTATTTGTGTCTGAACATAACCTTTCGCCCCTCAGAGAAGCAGCACATCGCTGTGGTTACTTCTGCTGTCAGTTATATCTAACCACACTAAGTGAACATTTACAAAGCTTCTTACAGCAACACATCAGTATTGTTTTTCCTACTTAGTAGTAATCGAATGTTGATAGTACCCATATTGTCTTTCATCGGGTGGTGTATTCCCTGTTTCTTGAAGCAAAATTAATGCTTAGTGCTGGAAAAAGGGAAAAGATTTTACCTTTTAAAACAAACTTACAGAACAATTTCTAAAATGTTGTATCATGAAGAGAGATGTGGTGTCTATTGTAAAGGAATAGCTTGAGCTACATGTTAACATCAGCTTTGGCCTGCTGAACTTTTGATCCCAGCGATTACTATAAATAATCCAAATATCATAGTAAAGCGAATGCTTGAGATTTCTGTATGAGTGTAGGCATCTGTATGAGTGTAGGCATCTGTATGAGTGTAGGCATCTGTATGAGTGTAGGCATCTGTATGAGTGTAGGCATCTGTATGAGTGTCGGCATCTGTATGAGTGTCGGCATCTGTATGAGTGCAGGCGTCAATTTAAATGTGGAAAAATAGAACCAGATATTTGTGTTGTGCGATGCACCAGCACTTGGCTGTGGAGGTTATAAAATCACTCACATTGCCAATACTTATCAATATATGCTACTATATATTAGGTTTAGAATTTTTGTCAATAAATTGTATTTTTTCAGCTTGTGAGCCATGACACTGGACAAATTACTCTTAAAAATTGTCATTCTCTTGTTGGTACTAGAGGACAAGTCAAAGGATGAATCCATCCTACAGGGAAACATGAATATATGTACAATAATTTAAGACAACAAAAAATTAAATTATCTAAAAACTCTCCAAATGGGGTTTTAATAGACTCATTATATTCTATCAATGTTCAAGAATCATAAAAGTCTGCTGTTCAAGAAATAAACTATGTTCAGTATCATCATTTGAGGGAATTAAATGGCACCATGCAGCCACAACACATGCTGTGCTTTGATTTGGATATGCTTTTGCTTTCTTTGCCCTTACTGTGCTAGTTTTATCACTCCGGTCATCATTCTTTCTTCATAAACTGCTGAAGCTAAAGTCTACTGACTGGAGTGTGCCTGTTTCCTAATGAACTCCAGCTAAGAGAAACATTCATTCATGTTTTATCTTCCCTTAAAGAGAGAAGAGGATCTTAAGTGCTGACTTCAAATGCTTCACAATCCTTTGCTAATAAGTTGAACATTCAGTATAAAGCAATCTTAGTTTCCCTGACAGCCTGCTGTTGTACATCTCTGCGGACACTGTTTTGTGTTCAGCAGATTCACAAAGAAACATGTTGCATTTGCCAGAAAAATAAAACAAAGGAGCTGTACTATCTGTGGATTCCTCTGGCATTTACAGCTTTATGTTTGTCCCTTGTTCATCTACTCAGCTGGATATCAGGTTCAGGAAAGAAAAGTCAATTTCTAACTTGTGCTTTTTTATGCTGGACCCCCAACTGTGAGATCTGCTAAACAGGACATAATAAACTGGTCTACGCTCTTAATTTATATCCGTCCAGCTCACAGATGTGCCTGAAAAGAATGACCGTTGGTGCACAGTGGGCAGTAAGGCCAGGAGGAAGTCTCTGCCTCGACTGTTAATGACACTGCATCCATCAATCCCCGTGGAGCACTGTATCTTTTCCCTTTCCCGTTCACTCTGTTCTCTTCTGTCTTCCCTTTCTGTCTCTCTCATTTCTGTCTGTGCAGCAACCTACAGAAATGTGTTGCAGCTGAAGATGTCTGTTGACCCCTGTTGTTCTTTTCTCTGTTTGCAGTTCCTTAAGATTACACCGGGTCTGTCTCCTGGCAAATCGAATGGGCCGGCTTGTCTCTGGTTGTGTGCAGAGCTGACCGATCGATGGACATCACAGTTAATACCCTCTCTTGTTTTTGTTGAGTTGTAGAATGTTTGTTGCTGTTGGACAGGCCCATCGTCGGCTTCCTTTTTTACCAGATCAAGGCTTTGCTCCGCCTTGGGACGTCTTGTCGATCCCAGGCTGTTCAAAGTGATCAGAGTCACTGTCAACAAAATCAATATGCCTCACCTACTACCCCCTCCTCCCCCGTTCACCAGACTCCTTCCTTACAGCACTTTAAAAAGTTTTTTACTGCTTGTCTTAATGGAATTGTTTGGATCAATGAATGAAATAATCAATCGGATCAAGGGAGCAGGCGGGATCGAGTCCCAAGCAAGACCCCACTGGGTCCCAAGATCAGATTCTGTGCCTGGAAATGCGTCAGGGCTGGAAGTCATTAGGGTGATAAGATGATTATTGACAAACAGAAACTAAGTACTACCAAACTAGTAGCTCGATCCTACTGAAAAATATTAATAGTTTGGAGTTGCGGATTCAAACGAATGTCCTATAAGGTCAGTTCAATCTAATCTTGACACTCACTGATTCATGCATTTTTATAGTTATATAATAGGGAAAGAGCCACAGGTGTGATATTAAGAGAAATGTGAAAATAAAATGGCTTATTTGATAGTTAAATCAAAAGGAAATAGAATGAGTTAGTATGATATTCATCTTTCCTGTGACCCAGTGGCAAGAGGTCTGCCGCCATACTCACCTTAGTCAGAGTTGTGGATTTATTCAGGCACAGTAAGCCAATTGTCCTACTCTTAATTTAATTTTGTTCAGAGCTTCATAGAGTGTATTAAATCACTGGACTAGGTTGCTGGATATGTATCAATTTGCAATTACAATTTTGTTGTGTTTTATAATTGACCTCACGTATGCTAAATAGTGCACAGCAGAACCACACAGTGTTCAGAGGTGAACTGTAGTCAAATAATGGACTTCACTTACACTTGAGTATTTCCATTCTTTGCTATTTTTATTATTATGATACATCCAAATCAGAGAAAGAGAAATGGTGGTAGAGATTATTGTGTGGAAGAGAGACAGAAATCCTTGCATAACAGTAATAACACGTATACAGAAATAACGGTTGTAATGTTAGAAAGCTGATACTAAATTATAGTTAATTATATATGTTGTCAAAAGAAAAGCTTCACTTCTGTCGGCCACAAAACTGTAACTGTAATGATAATAACTACAATTCGACAGTACATTATAACTTCTTATGAAATCTGAATTGTTTTTCACTTCACTGCTGATGTATCTGCACTTAACCTTGAGTCAAATTATGAATGTAATATATAATTTTCACTACTTTTAGATCAACAAAAGAGTGCTACACAGGTTAGGGAATATGATTATTGTGGATTTCTAATGTAATGATTTAAATTAGAAAACACCCGGAGGGAAAAAGCTTAAATAAGAACGTGTACTTATTTTATCAGAAATCTAAGTCTATTTGGAATTAGCGTCAAACACCTGTAGCAAACAACAAGCGATGTGAGCACAACTGCCTTTCAAAACAAAGGATTAACTGGGTGACCTTTCCAGGGTAACTAACTTTACTAAAGGACTAATGAAGAGACCCATTAGGTACTGAAAGCTTCCCAATCAATAAGCCCACACATTTAGTCCTTTAGTGAAAGACTGGGTAGTCGTGAGGAGTGTGCACTGACAGCTCAGAGGAGACAAGTTGTGCTATTTTTATTCTAAGGAAAGAAAGTATTGTCTTACAGTGTCAACAAACATAAAGTACTGTACCTTTGAGGACTTAGGCAGAGACAAACAAAAAAATATGAAGAAACTGGATCGAGCTCCAATTTAAAACTTCAAATCAGTTTAATGTTAACAAGACAGAAGAGGTTGATGTGATTATAAGGTGTTCCGTATTACGAAGTTGGATAGAGAAAGCAAGCAATAAGTTTTGTTTCACCTTTATACAGCTTTTAGGCGTTGACAGTTAAGAATAAATGAAATGTGTTTGTGTGGAAACCACACCCACACAGGATGCTCTGTTGCTGTGCAGGAGAATGAGCTCAACCAATGCTGGACTGCTGTCACACAGGTTCCTGCCTCTCCTCCTGCTTCTCGTCCGCTGGGAGAGTCACAATACACTGGCTTTATTTGAAATGTCAATTGCTGATATGGTGTTAATAATACATGCATAAATAATACAGTGAGTGAGTAAATCTTGCCTTCTTGGTCTTCATCATGCCTAATGAATTGTTCTTTCACTCACAATATACCAAGTCCAATATAAGTTTAATTCATATTTATTTATTAATTTGGTAATCATGTAATAAAGTCTGATATAATAGGAGGTGTATCTCTTACCCTGCTCCTTTTTTTTTTTTTTTTTACTTTGGGTGGTACATTTAAACATTTACAAGACCTTGCTATTGTACCAATATTATTTACAGTACAGTGCGGAGGGTTGTGAAAGTGAGTACTAACAAGAACAAGCAAGAAAAATTTACCATGGTACACTGCTCACTAAATTAGCACCTGTACACATCCTATAGTTTTGTGGCTGTGGTAGGTGTGGTAGGTGTCACTGATGACTGACATCCTCGTCTGAGGAAGAGGAAGACGAAGAGGAGGAGTTCACAGACGAGTGAGTTGATTATTTATCAGCACACAAGCAGTACAGTGAACACCTCATGGAGACTGTCCATGTAACTTATTTGCTGACTTGTTTTGCATTGCAGGCTACATTAGGTGAATGAAGACACTGTGAACTGATGGGATGGATTTAAAAGGTGACAGGGGTGACAAAAACATCAGACCTCTATGTCCTCATTAGAATAAAGAAGGATCTGCTAATGCATCAGATTGAAGAACTTAGCGGAGCCTGCAGACACTTAGGGATTTAGGGCAAACACTGAACTTCACTCTGGAAAAAAACACATTATACCTCTGTAAACAAACACCAAAACAAGCGAGGACATTAGTATTTCCCTGAGGATTTTCTGTGGTAATTGTTTCATCTCTGTATTGGAACTTTATTTCTCAGCTTTAACATGTGAACTTAAGCCGATGTATGAAAAAAACAATCCGTCTATGGTTTGTGGCTTTATTTTTTTATTTCTTTTTTAAAAATAGTATGTCTCACGTCCATACCTTACCGCTACCTTTTTCCACATTAAAACATTACTCATGGTAAAAGTAGCCTGGAGAAATTAAATCACCACATGTCCTGACAGCTCAATAGATTTGAGTCTCCACTTGGATACACAAGGAGATGCGATTAATTCTCTGGTGTTTGGCTGTAGCGCAGAACTCTAAATCACAGTAATTACTATCATCTATGCTAATTCCACGCGACAATAGAAATCTCTTAACACCAAACAAGGATCCAGCAATTACACCAAAGTGTCATCATGCAATAAGTGTTAAGTGTTGTATTATTATTAAGTTTCTGTGTTTGTTCTTTGTATATGTGATCAGTCTTTTTTTTTTTTTTTTTTAGTGGCCTTCTCAGTGTCAGAGTTGCAGTCATTCTGGCTACAGGCATCGTGTCACTGCGGTGGATTTACTGGCAATATCCCCCCCTCCTTCCCCAGCCAGCTCCTTAATTACCCTGGCCTATTGATCGAGCAAGGGACGTGGCACTCTGGAGCTGAAGCTGGGCCTGCACCAGTTAATGACTGATTATTCCACCTCAGGCCCTCGGGAGCAGACAGTCAGCATGGGGACAGAAGGAGCCTGAGAGCGCCGGACCTGTTTTGCGGTAGCATTTGCACTTTTCACCAACTCAACTGAGTCCAGAACCGACTCAAAATAGCATTTTTGTACTTCATGCTCTGCGAGCTTGTGGTAGTTGTTCATAACATAACAAATTGTGAATTATTTGCAAGTAAATAAACACGTTTGAAAAATCTATTTTCATGAATTTTACAGAACTTCATGTCAAAGCAAACTTCTAACTTTTAATTTGGCGAATAAATAAGAAAGAAGAGAAACACTTTCTACTGAAAGTAGTTAGAGAGATAACGATGACAAGCAAACATGTGAGAGGAAGCAGAGTTCTATGACAACAAGGTGTTGATTTAAAGGTGAAACATCCCGCAAGGCCATGTCGTGAATTATTCTTTAAAAATTATTCTTTCAAAATGCAGAGTTCCACACACTGCATTTGGAAAGGTGTGAGCTATTAATCACCGTTATCTTTAATTCTCAGGACTATTACAGGCTTTCACTTTATGTTCACTTATTCCCCCATTCCTCTTCTCATCGAGTCACATCAGCTTGATGTCTCCAGAAATGGGAATGAGTTGGAGTAGTAAAATGAAAGGATCGGGCCATTCCTCTTTATCTTTAATGAGGGCTGAGGATGAGTAGTCGATGTGATGCTGTCACTTTGAAACATGTCTTCAGAGGAGACAGCAAGTGATGAATGACTGACGGAATAGAGAACAGAGTCCCTCATTTTTCCAATCTTCCCTTTCCTCTTCCCTGTTCACATCCCTTTCTCTTTTCACCTGAGGGAAAATAGGGTGGTGTTGATGAGAGAAGGTCTTTACTCTTCGTTCCTCTGGGATGGGCACATGAGTCTAAAAGATGAAGGGATGAGTAGAAGGAGGTATAAGTGACATGCCAGAGTTAGAAGAAAGGAGGAGCTTTTATCCTATCCTATCTCATCTTGTTACATTAAAAGACAGTAAATGGATTTCATACATTCTTATGCAGGTAAAATTTGAACTTACTAAATATTACTAAGTGATTTCTATAATCTTCTGTATGGAACTTAAACTGTATGCCGCTGTAATTCTCCCAGTGGCGGGAACTTACTTAAGTGACACATTTCCGTATCGATAGCACCATCCAGCAGCACTACGATGACAAACAAGACTGGAAAATCCAAGTGTAACTCATAAAGGGGGGGCTTTGACTAATATTTTAATGCAGTTCTTAATTTTGTTCAATTAGGCTTGCTGAAATCAACGGATAGCGTCGGATCTTATCAATAGTTTATTTCCTTTGCTTTCATATTTTAAAAAATATTCTCAAGGGCTCGTCTCAGGGAGATGGAAAAGGGCTTGAGAATGGGAGTGTCTAGATTCTAGGAACTTAAATAAACACACATGCCAGTGTGGGGTTTTGTTAGGAAAGTCTGTCGATTTAAAAACTTAATTCCTGCAGCCTGTGTGCCAATCTCAGGCTGTACGTGTCTGCGTTGTTGCATCAGCAGACAGATTAAGGTTAAAACTTTTTAATTCCAGGGAGTTGTTTGTTCCATTGAAAGAAAAAAGCAAGCCTGACACAGTAGTTTAATATGGTTTAATCCATTGTGTTTGCTATTCTCCAGACTGCAAACACATTCTAGCTATTATTTTTCCACTCTAGTCCATCACATGCGTATACATATGGGGTACATGCGCGAAACACACACACACACACACACACACACACACACAAGGGGCCTGTAGGCATGCAGAGAGGTAGAGCGGCGGGCAGCTGCCTCGTGAGGTACCCCAATGAGCAACCTGTAAGGTTTCTGTAGGCCACAGAAACATCTTTTGATGTGTCGTGTGTACCGCAAGAGTAGTTTTAATATGTTTTGTTCAAACCACAAGACCTCCTGACCAGGAGTTCTGCTCACTTCAGTGTTAACTTGTCATGTTCCTCAGGTCTCTAGAGTGGTGATTGATCTCCAGGTTCAGCTATAATGGACTGGATCAAACCTTCCACACACCCAAACCGGGCTGAAATGGTACCTTTTTCCAGAAGCATTTGTTCATCCAGTTTTGTTTACTTCACTTTCTGATCTGTTCTGTGCTGTCAATGTGCAGCGAAGGAAAATAAAGCACTTTCACTGCCACCACGCATCCTAATAGTGTGATTAGCTTTCCAATTAATTTGATTGGAATATTTCCTGGCTTCTACCTGCTGCTATGGCAGCTGAACAGAGGGCAGGACAGGGTCAAGACCAGATTGTAGGTAATGATGAGAGAGATATGTAAGGGCAGGTTAAGTTTACAAAATTATACATTTTTAAGTTATCTATTTGTCTCAAAGCACATTCAATTACTTTATTTGCACTGCAGAAAGCTGTATGTTTATAACTGATAATTAATTTTAAAGGCCATGTTTGCTAAGTTTGACTTTCCAAGTAGAACAAAATAGTTGAACTCAACATGTTATAAAAGTTGTAAAGCTTTAATTTGGTCAGTAGTTAATGGCCATGTCATTTCTGACATTAGGCTAAAACAGCTGGAAGAACTGGAAATACATCCACACTGAAAGTATAGTATCCATGTGAGCCTAGAAACCAGCAAGGGATCAACATGTTACTGATTGTGATCTCTGCTGAGGGGCAGAAGAGCAACACGTGGAAGAAGAATCAGTCAGCGGTCATGATAATGGGCTCCTGGAGTTTAGGCTCCATGAAGATGTTCCCACCGGGCCGGGGTTTGAGTTCACAAGAAGCAGATCCCAACTGTTCACAGCATGATTCAAAGGTAATGGACAACTGTGGTCATCTGTCTGTTCTATCTATATATATAAGGACAGTGTCGAGCAATTTCAAAGTTTAAATCAAATAAAGATTTATGGACACATTTTACAAAATGTTGCACAAAAGGAAAAGGAAGGAGCTCAGGTTTTGTTGCTTTAAGGCATTTTTGCTTTATTGCTTCATTGCTGTGTTCATGCCAAAGCAAGGAAATGATGCAAATCGCCTTTAAATGAGAGTGTGAACATTTGAATGTTAATTTGGCTGGGGCACCATGAACTTTGTCTGTGACTAGCAAGCAAAAGTAAAGCAGGCATTGCAGCCTGGCGGCGCAAACAAAGGACGGCATTTTGCAAACACATGCATATGATTAATGCCCCCGCCCATAACATCCATTACTGCCTCTCACAGCTGTATGCTGTACCTGTAAAAACCTACTGCTGCACAAAATGGGGCAACGTGGGGAGGAAATACACCTTTGAGTTGAGTATATTCAGAGAATATTATTCCAAAAAATAAGACAGGATTCAATAAATACTTCATTACGACACTCCAAGATTCCCATCTTTTTCATTCACTCATAATGCAGGAGGGTATGAAATGTTCTGTTTTCCGCTGCACAGCTTGTTACCTGTGTATCTGGCAGCCATGTGAATTATGTGATAAACAAACAGTCATTTGTGGTGCTGCTAATTGTTGATTACAAGATATGTGCTGCTGTGTTAATAAAGTTTGTTTGTTCCCACGTCTATTAATTTGTAATTATCACACAATTCCCTAGTCATAATTAGTTTGAAAAACAACAATGGATTAAATAATTGACCGGTCCAATCTGGTGTTTCTGCTCTACGTCTTTCTTCCCTCTCTCATTCTCTCTCTCTGCTTCCTGTTTGTACTAGTTAAACATCAAAAATAATTAATCAGCCAAATTCAGCAAGAATTCATTAATTCAGCCAAATGAATTACACAATTATTCTAAACAGAAATCCCTGAATATATGTTAAGAGTATTGTTTAGCTATGAAAACAAAACAAATCAGAGTTACTGCATTAAAAAAGCAGCAGATCAAAATTGCCATCACATGTTAATTCAAGTAATCACAATATGTTTACAAGTATACAAAAAATGTCATGGTGTTTCATTTCTGGAGCTTTTGATGAACCAATAAAAAAAAAAAAATCTAATAATGATTTCATTATTCATAGCTGAATGTGGGCAGATCAGTTCCCTATGTGTAGTAATAACCAAACCTCACCGCAGACACTAATGTCATATAGTTAAAACCTCAATAACATTCACATTGTCATTGTAAATTTATCCACATCATTGCTGAGATATCTGCTCTACTTCTATAACCTTTAACCTTCTCTAACCACCATTTGATTCATTTGATAACATGGAAGCATACATGATGTCTGACATCAGAGCAAACTGTTCACTTGGTCTTATATTTGCTGAGTTATTTTAATGTGACACGTGAAATATTAATCTATGGGGTGTTCATGTTATGCTGTTTGGTTTGGTTTACTTCAGAAAGTGGAACGACAATCTCTTCAACAATGTGGCTTCATGGCTGGATGAACAGGTGAGCCTCCTGAGCAGGATCACAATGAAAGCTATCTGTCTGGCTTTCATTTTCAAATATTAGTTTCAACACTTTTCATTCACCTTCTCTCATTTTGTTCTGTTTATTGTAAGGTTTATAGAACATTCCTGTAACTAATGGTATGTCTTGAAGTGCTATAGTCACATTATTTCTCTGCAGTTTTCTGCAGACGTTTGCAAAATTTAACATCCAAACGTTGTTTATTTTATTTCCCTTTAAGTCATCAATCCAGTAGTGTGTATGCCCATTTTGCACGTCTCACATAAAAAATACTCAGAAAAATATATTATCTGCACTGAATATTTGCTACCTTGTAAGAAAAATCTACTTTTAGCTTTAGTTCCATTCCAGTGACAGCTCTTCTTTCAACTTTTTCTTCATTTTGAGAAAAGAAACTTTACTAATTTACAAATGAAAGAAAGAAGACATGATGGTCGCCTCTGGCACCTGTGCACATTCAGTTCCTCAATGGTCTGACAAATTTTGCACCTGCGCTGCTTGCATCAAAATAGCAGCTCAGTGGACTCCAATGTTGTCAGTGTGGACCTTGACTGAGTTGAAAAAATAGATAACACCAGATGTGAGCTCTGCCTTTATGACTCCATGCAGTCTTTTTCTCAGCAGACATGTTGATTTGACACAGTATAAAAACACAAGTTACCTAAAGGTTCAGTTCTCTGCATCTGTTCCAGTGAACCGTAACGTTGTAGTAAAGATTTACACAACGAGAACCTAAAACTGAAGCATCATAATAGAATTCATCCATCAGCCATTCATTTTAAAACGTGCACTCTTTTTACATGAACACAGAAATTGGGCACTTTCTTCATAGAACAGCATGGAGATTTATATAGCAGGAGGATTTTACTGAGACACAATAAATATAATATAGATAGTAAAAGAATTAATGGTTACATGATCATTTCAAGGACTATGGTGAGTCATACTACATTTAGTTCAATGCCTGTTGGCAATACAGGCTTTAAAATAAAATTGAGATGGTAGCGGGCAGAATAAGAAGGTGATACAGTGGAAATGTGGTAAGAGAAAAATGTTGACACAATTTGAAACTCAGCAAGAATAGATGAGCAGACACTAAAATAAATACATTCTACATTACTGGACATCCCGTGACATCATGAAGTCTCCAAGGCTACAATTACTGGACAGGCTGGAGTTTAAAAAAAAAGCATACATCATGTATGGACCTCGGACAATAAGAAAAAAACAGATCTAATGAGGTAGTGTTTTTTATCGTCCTTAGGTACTGAGGAAAAATAAACTATGCCTTCAACCCACAACGTCTGTTGCCGACTGTTAAACATGGACGCAGAGCCGTAATATATAGAGAACTATCTACTGGGAATCATTTAGGCTGACGACTGCTCTGCATGATGGTTGCATAACAGCAAAGGAATAATAAGCTGTTTTACAGGACCATGTGCACCTTGTTTTGCTAATACTGCTTGTTTAATTGTGATATTCCCCTAGACATTAACACCATGATACAAACTGCTAAATAAATTTAAAAGTGGTTTCATGAACACCAGGAGAAAATTGCGTATCTTTTGATTCAACACTAAACATCATCAAAACAGGGACTGTTTTGGAAAAGCAGAGAGTGACAAATATTTGGATGGTGTCGTTTTAAAGAATGGTTTAATGTTGGGCTAGCTCCATGTTTCAAATGGGCTGTACATTTTTAGAGTCTTTTTTTTCCTTACCAAGATTATATGTCAGAGGTATGTTATAAGTTTAATTCTGTTATTGAGTGATGGCAGCTTTTTCCACAAACAGTCTTCCTCTGCTCCCTCAGTCTGCATCCTCCCCAAGAGTCTAAATATGAGTAGGTACCTGTCTGCCATAGGTGTATGATTTATGATAGTGTAGTCTCATTTGTGCTCTCTATGCAGAACAGGTGCGCACTATGTGTAGCACTATACTTCCACGGAGTTGGCAGTTCTATTCTTTCCCACATTTTCCATTAAGCCACTGCTTCGCGTATGAAAAGCTGTGAGTCACCAAGCTGATTCATATTTCTGTCTCTCCCTGGCAGGGGGTTTGAGTTTATTGTGAGTGGAAACTCTTATTTTCATTTTTAAGCTGAGTGCGACTGATCTTAAATGGCTCTTTAGCTGCAGTCGTTCTATTGATGCGATTCAGTCGCATCAATGGAATATTCTGTAGTAAATGTAAATAGTCCTAAGAGATAAATGTGTATTGGTTTTTTTTTACATAAATGTCAAAATAATTGTGTTTTAGCAGGTAGTTGAAAGTGACTCATTTGCAATTAGAATTACTACTTTGTGGTTTTATGCATCGGTTGTTGGTGACTTTGCTTCTACGTCAATGTTTGATACACTATAATAGATGTTAGTCTATGGTGAGGAGGCATTTAATTAATCAAAACGCCAATTTTGGATGTGAGAGCTATGACTCAGGTGAGAGTTTCATCAAACGTTGCAAATACCAAACAACACTTCAGAGACATAAGGTGTAACATTCCTTATACGTGATTAGCTCAGTCGCTGAAGCTTATTCTGTACAGAGAGAAGCCGATGCATCCTACACGTCTTTAAGATCGCTTCACTGATTAAATATCAGAACAAGTTTAAAATATCCTCGCTGTCACCTCTGCTGAAGTTAAAGTATATTGTTGAATAATAACCACAAATACAGTATCATGCTATCATTTTTGCCTTTGACAGTTATTTTGATTTTTCATATCATTTAAATCAACTTAGCTCAATTCATTTTTATTTGTATTTATGTTATATTCGAATGAATCAAATTAGACATCATTATTAAAAACGATTCTACTAGGCGCGTATGAATTCAGAGGCTAAAATGTGTGTAGTGAGGTCACAGAGAATGTTTTCTGTAATTCATCCTTTAATCCATGTGGATGTTTGTGTCAAATTTGAATAAATTCTTGGGGAACCTTTGCTAGTTCAACTGTGCTCTTCATCTCGCAGTTCCTCACTATCATGTTCATAAGAATGAGATGGATGATCAACCACACCAGCCTTAAGCCATGGCTGGTGTGGAGTCATGAATAAACCATCCAACCAAAGAGGGCTCTGAAAGGTGTGAAGGCGACTATCAGTCACACCCAAGTCCTGCTGGATGAGGGTAAGGAAGAAAAAGCGATGCCATAATTTGTCTGTTAGAAAATACTATATATTACCGGTATATTGAAAAATGAACACCATCTGCTTCATCAGTCATTTGAATTTGGATGTCCTAAATTTTTTATTGTACGTAACACTCGTGCTGAAAGAAACAACTCTCTGTTCGATCATGCCTGTGCTTCTTATTTACGTTCATTTGTTAACACGCAGATGGTGCTCTAGTCAGTATTTTCGGCGGCATAGTGAGTGTGGGACTGAGTTCAGGATGTAAAATTAACTTATCAAAAGAATGTGATATTCATCCCATGTAGTTTTATGCCTGTCCTAGACACCCATAAGTGAATTCTGCACCTAAAAAGAAACAATCAAGATGTACCTGACCTGGCACCCTCTAGAGAGGAAATCTCCAAGTGTTGCTGACAAGCAGTGCAGGGCTGAGCAGCAGCCTCGCGTAACCAGGTCTCCCCTGGGGTTCTTTATTAAAGCCTCCCACAGAGACACCCTGGGCCACCCAACCAATCCCAAATTAGTGGGAATGCCACACGCTGCTCTCTGATTGGCTGTAACGAGACTTAGGTGAGCTCGCCAAGATTTAAGACAGAGCAGCGTGGGCAGGGTGTAGGGTTTGCAGGGGAACGGGGGTGATGTTGGGAGTGGGCATAATTAGACAGTCGGGAGCCATGGTGATAATGGCCACGCTCAGAGCGAGGGAGCACAGGGAAAACACTTTAATTGAGATATTAAAGACTTGGTTCCAAGGGCACTTCGCAGGAAAAGAGATGCCAGCCATTAATGCTTGCTCAGTGTAAACACTAAACAATGTGCAACCCTTTGGACTGTATTATAACTCTGTTTACAAGGCAGTATGTGATTTATGACTAATGGATGTTAAGTTTATTAACGCTTCAGTAGCAGAAGGAAGCAAACAAACCAGGATTTATCAGAAATTTTGCATGAGCACATTTGCTTGCTGTCTCCGTCATGTAATGGTGAATGACCGGGCTCTCAAAACCTGATTTGACTGAGACGAACGAATCAAAACCTGCATCAGCCGGAGGTGTGTGTCAGGACGGATGGGCGACACCTTCGTCAGTAGATGTGAGCATGCCTCCAACAAACACACAGCTGCTGTCTGCGACTGCATTAGCAAGTTTGGTCAATTTTTAATTAGTAATATATCCAGTGAGAATGATTCTCGGAGCAATGATGACAAATATTTGCTTGCGTAGCGCAAGATGTTTGCATTTGTCTTGAGGCTGAGTGAAAAGAATCATTACTGTGTTCCTACTTAGCATTTTTAGCAGCGCTGTTTTGTTTTCCTGCATTTGCATACAAATATTGTCTTGTCCTGCGTGATCACAGCTTGCAGTAATCAAAGCCCAATATTGCTTGATTCCTGAAACAAATGTATGCCGTCTAATGGACCCCAGCTTACTTCATTTGGATATGAAAACTTGGCAAACAAATGTAGTTGAGTTTCAAGTTAGCGGATGGAAATTTACAGCGTAAACATGCTGCTTATAAGCGTTTAGGTTTGGTTATTTTCCAAGCTGATATTACACTTTTCCTTTATGTACAAACTCTCCCTCTCACACAAATACACACACGCACACATTCTATCTTTAACCCTCAAACATAAGCTCTTTTATACATTACTGTACCATTATAACATGTGATCATAATCTTTTTCCCGTTGGTTTCCCTATAATCACACACACTTAGCTTCGCCTTTGTCTGAGTTACCTGGGTTCAAGACTGCTTTTGTTCCATTGATTGAACAAGGCCATCAATAGCTTTCAGATGGAGCTACCTGTCTGAAGAGAAGCCGTGGAGCGTGAACAGCAGCACCTCAAAGATTTTCTACTAATTCTCTCTTTCCCAGGTACAGAAGGCGTCCTGCTATTATTTCCAGCCTTTTGCCTTCAGCGATTTCTTTCTGTTCTGAGGTGAGAGGGTTTTGTCGTCACACGAATGCAAAGCCACCAGGACACCTCAGAAAATCAAGCCCTACGTTTTCCAAACCGTACCCTGCTCAAGGTCATCTGGACAACAATATAAAATTAGCCCTCCTGGGGCTGAACCTCTTCTGCACCTTTTCTTGTAAGTCCCATTTTGCCTCCAGTCTTACATCACATCATTGCACCACTGCCCCCAACAGACACACACCCACACAGACAGGAGAACCAGAGTTGGCTGGATGGATTTTTTTTCCTTGTGCCTCAGTGGGATCACACTGAGCAGAAGAGTTGGCACCTGCAGGGGGAAAGGAAGTGGAGGTGATGGTGGTAGCTGAGGTAGGCAGAGTACTCTGAAGCTTGAAGGAGAGAGGAGTTTGGCAGTGGTGGATGCACAGGTCTCTCCGGTTTGGTCTAATGGCCCCGCTTGGCTCAACCTACTGCTGGTGGTCAGATGGCCTGCTCCAGCACCCGTCAACAAGGCCAGGGGTGCGCTTTCACATTCACTTCAGGCTGTCTTTGACAAAGACTCTCAATGACTTTCCAAAAATAGGCAAGTGGGAATTCAACAGAGGGGGGCCAGAGTGAGCAATTGAAGGGAAAAGGGTGAAATAAAAGCCAGCATTAAGTGCATAAGTGCAGGAGAACAGCATATGTTGTTTTAATGCTGTCATTATAGACCTCCTTTTTTCTCCCCAGAGGCCTCAGAAGGGTTCCAAAAGGCTCCAAGAAGACAAAAAGTACTGATTTGTGTGGGCAGCAAAGGTCGGCATTTGCCTACATTTCCCAGCAATGGCAGCCAGCTCCGTGGTCAAGGTTGCAGAACAAAACCACAGTCAATCAGCAGCAAGGTGTCCCTAAGATATTAAATGAAACAAAAATAGTTGATGCCATGTTTCAAAGTGTCCTTAACAATTGATGTTTGAATAGATTTGCCTGGGAGGTTGTGTTTATCTCAGGTGGCAGACAGCTTTTATGACATCGTCCTCATGACAACCAAGGCCCGGCTGTCCCCCTCCTTTGCACCAAGACTCCCTGTTAACATCGGTCCCAGATCCCTGGAGTAAAAGTCTGGTAATTGTTAACCCAGCAGGCATTGGGGATGGCACAATCTAGTATGGATGTAATCCTCATTCTCTATCTGATATTAAACGCCCCTCCCCTTGCCTGCAGCACCCCAGAGCTTTTACAAACAAGCACAGCTTTCAAGTAAAGATGTGAGTGCCAAAAAATCCCTGCCATGTGTTATAGCGAACAAGATATGAAAATAATGCAATAAATATGAAGATCACAGAAGAATGCACTGGTGATATGTGGAATTGTTGTAAAAAGGAAGCACATTTTACTTTTAGACAGGAGAAGTGTGCGGTTTATGCTAACGCCAATTTGCAGTGAAGCCTCCGAAGGCTCGGCCCTAAGGGCTGGATATAAGTTGGATCGGTGGGCTCAGTAAATTGAATTTTTTTGTGTCACGTGTTAATTAATGTTTTTTAATAATAGCTGCACTTTTTCCTAATATATGTCAAAGAGTGTTGTTTTTATATGCGCTTAAGTGTAGTGTCCCTCACCATGTGGATAAATTCACTGCTGGCGTATTGCTCCCACAGGCTTCATATGGATACACATCCTTACACACTCACTTCCAACAGCATGTGTGATTCCTTCTTCCGTCAAATGTAGTTAGCATTAATAAGCATGAGGGAACACTCATTTCCACTCTCCTTAAATTCACCCTACAACGGCCAAGAGATTCTATTTAAATGGGCAGATTTTCACAGGCCACAATCTGCTATCTGTTACAACCTGTTTTTATTGTTGACCTTCACATCTCATGTGGAGACCCGCATCATCATCATCATCATCATTGTGTCAGTGTGGGCAGGAACTATTTGGACTCTTTCCTGGATACTGCTCTTCTAATGAGGGATATCAGTGCTTTGGCACAGCTTTCTGGCACCATGTATAAGAATGGATGGGGAGACGGTGCAGCTCAACAGAACTGTCCCACAAGCTTGGTCCAAGAAAATGAAGGTTTGGTGTTACTATGAGAATTTAAAATATGCTCATTATTTTTGTGGTTATATTTCATCCAA
Source organism: Antennarius striatus (assembly GCF_040054535.1). NCBI lineage: Eukaryota > Metazoa > Chordata > Actinopteri > Lophiiformes > Antennariidae > Antennarius > Antennarius striatus. Next base: position 16,315,218 of record NC_090786.1, on the reverse strand, counting down.
AAGACTCTTAGTGATCCTGTGTGTTTGTAGGTAATACAGGCCACATTGTTTGCAGAGAAGCATTTTTACCAATGACACATTATTCTGGTATCATTTGGCCAGTATCGTTTCCTGTCTATTCTTTTTCAACCCTTGTTAGTCAGTACAGCATATTTTCACAAATAGCCTCTGCTAGTTTTGGACATCATCACATCTAAAATAGAGGTGCCTTTACATTGACGTGTGGTGACATTTTTTCATGGTGAAACCCCAGAAAAAATACAGAAACCATAACCTCCTCCACAGAACAGATACACGGGGATAATACACCCATGGGGGATATTTTCAGGGGTGCTAGAGTCTCATTATCTTGTCACGCATCATAAAAAAGACAGCAAAAGTCGGCATCCGGTGCCCTCCGTGAGAGTGCGCCTGAACTCCCCTGGCTCTCCCTCAGCCGGTCTCGACAGCAGCCTGCATCAACACCCATAACTAGAGAGGGCTGTAGTCGTGTACCTTGGTGAGAAGTATTGATTATCTCCACAACATTTTCTTCTGAGAGGACTCATTCTGTCTGTCACACTCCCACACAGGCAAGATGTTCACAAACAAACCCTCACATACTGTACGTACAAAGGCACACACAAGCCAAACACACACATGTAGACACTTAAAGAACATCTGCCACCCTGGAGAGTTCTAGTGTATGACATCTTGCTCACTAGGTACTCAATTAAAAAATAAAAAGACCTTTAATAAAGCCTCAAAAGATTAAGTGTGCTACTTTATGTCAGTCAAGGATCACCCTGTGAACCCCAGTTTCTGTCCTGCGTGACTTTGTGACTTCCTCACCAGCCCCTCTAGTGCCCAATCTTTGTCAACACTGATCCAGAAGGCCATAAAACACTGTGAGTTTAAAGGCCTCCGCCGGTCAGAGTGAGCACAAAATATCCACGTGTTAGGTAGGAAACAATTGTGATAAAGAAAAGTTTACCACCCATTTACTCTAATATATTTCGTTGGTCATAGATCTGTGAAAGTAAGGCGTAACGCTCTCACCCCTAATGACATGTGAATCACTGGGAATATATATTCTGTTATTAAATCCTGATCTCATCGGAATAGCTTTCACTCAGCAATGGGGTTACCTCTCAGGCTGAGCTCTCAGTGTGTTTGTGGTCTAATTGTAAAGCATGTTGCACTGTTTAAGTGTGAGGCAAACACTCCTCTTGTCCAATACACTGTGAGCTGCAATTCTCTAAAGCACTGACTTCAACAAAGGGAAGAAATTAACACCTTTACAAGCTATTATATACAGAAAAAGGTACAGAAATAAACATGTGTATGCAGATCCAAAAATGTATGTGTGGGGGGGGGGGTGTTAATTGACAAACCAGCAAGGCAATTATTGTCGGTTGACCTCGTAACCAAAATGTGTTTCTGATTATCATGCTTCAGAGGGCCCGTTGTCAAGGAAGCCATGTTTTAAACTGTTTAGACAGCACCTTCCACAGTTTGCAGGGAACTGTTCTCAATCAGATGAAAATGTAATCTAAGAAGGAGTGTCACAGGTGAACGAAAAATAATGAAAATTAAAATGTTCTTCTTTTTTCTTTTTCTTTTTTTACCATTTCATTTGATTACAGAATTCTAATTATATAAAAGCTTCAGGAATGAAGAGATGATTTGAATGTAATCAGATAATTTGCCTACTGGACCACAGACCACTACAGGACCTAAAAATTTCATATCTAAATTATCATGCAGAACTTTTCCCCCAACTGCGAGCTGATGATTGGATTTTGTCTGTATAAATGTCTAAACATAGGTGTGATAAAAATGAATGAAATACGACTCAATCAAGAAATAAAAGCAATGGCTCTGTCTTAAAAATTTTAGATGTGTTTTGGGGCGTTGGCTCTGCAGCACAGACTGAAATGTCAGCAGGCAGACAGGCAGGGGTTGAGCATAGTGAGATGAAGATAGCTCCAAGTGTACAGCGTGTTTGTCCAGGAGATTATTATCCACACACACAAACACACACTGCCCAGGGATAAACACAGCCATGACAGCGGTCTAATAATGTTTAACTTTTATCTGAAAGCACAAACGTATATTTTGTGTCAGTTTGCTTTCCGAAGCACAGGTCGTATCACAGATGAAGACAAACATCAAGCGGTGCAGTAAATTGGAAATTCTTTTTCCCGTATCTAAATCCTTTGAATTCTCCAGGTCCCCAAAGTAATTAGAGTCTCAGGCGAGTGGGGCTCACAGGGGTGCCCAAAATCCCTCCACTCAAATAGAGGGAATGCCCTGTGCCTTGCTTTAAAAAAAAATATGTCCCAGCCCTTCTGCATCAATTACCCCCACAAAACTCAAATTTACATTAGGCACCACTTACTGTGGCAAATATTTGCAGGTCTGCACTTGCCTTCAGGCATTCAACCAACTCCACAAAATACATGCATTTTAAGATTAACCTCACTTAATTTCCCATAAGGAATATTACTGTGTAAATGTCAGTGATAAGAATCATGCAGCTGTAGACTCAGTGCAGGTAATCTTTCCACACCAGGAAGATAGTAGCCTAAACTAGACGCCCAAAGGCTGGGTGCTATCTGAGGGGCGTTGGGCGGGTGTTTAACGAGACCCTGATAGCCTGTCCTAACCTGGCCCGAGGTGCAGCATCAAAACCCCTGTCAAAGAAAGATGAAGCTGATGCAGGCAGTCTAACTCAGGTTAATAGCACTAAAAGTAAGGGTCAAGGCTTCTATTATGGAAAAGGGACTTATCAAACTCAGAGCAGTCACATGTCAATCACCCGACTTGTCTGCTATCCATCTAGCTGAGTCTTCAATTAGGAAAGTGACATACATACAAAGGAGCAGTATATCTGTGAAGTGCAGAAAGTTTTTTTTCTCTTCTCGATGCCGTGCCGGTTCAGTGGTGTAAAGCAAAACTGAAGAAATGAAATGGATAAACATCTGTCATATACTTCCTTGGAAAACCTTGTCTTAGAAAATAGAAGAGTAGAAATTGAAGAAAAGGTGATGAGAGTTCCCCATTTAGCATCATTTTGTTAGTTGTGAATCAAAGCTATCTCCTCTGGCCTCAGACACTTCAAGCCTCTCCTTATCCCCTTGTTTTTCTGTTAATAACTCATTGTTACCTCCTTTTAGCCTCTAACACCCTCAGGCCTCTTTTTATCCACACCTGTTTTTCTTTCTGTAAGTAAAAGCTCGATGTACGTTCGAGTGGACCGCGAACATATTTGCTTTCACCTCTTTCATCCCACCTCCAATCTCTATACCCACTCCATGCTGCTTTACTTCTTTGTTCCTGTTTCCAATTCTTCCCGTGCCCCATCCTTCTTTTTCTATTTTTCCTGTCAATGGACTGATTTCTTTTTATCCAAGAGCGCAGCAGATTAACAGATATTGTATCATGGCCAAGACAGGCAAAGCCCCTCTCTGTCCCTGACATCTAATTAATGGTAATCCTTTAATCTGCTGGTTGTAGTGCAGACCCCTTGGTTGCTATCCCATTTGCAGAAGCAGAAGTCAGCCTGAAGAATGGACGGAGATGGGGTGGGGAGAGAGTGGGTTTGCTCACTCAGCAGGCCAAACTACTGGGCTGCGTTGGACAATGACACATAAATCACAATAAGGGGCAATGTATTGTTTATTTACACAAAGAGATTACACAAATTTAATTTGTCCTGTATGAGACTGCAATCTGTTCCAGCTGTAGTTCTGTTGTGTGGGAAGAATTGTTCCACATGCAGGTACACACTTCATGTCATACATAAACAAATTATACAAATTCAGTTATTTCAGAGAGTGGGAATTATATATTTCAGGCTCATTACATCTAAACTAAACTGTTTCAAGTTTATCGTTTTTTTTTTGTGTGTGTGTTTTTTTAATTTTAATAATTATGGCAAGAAGACAAAAAAATAGAAATTTTTTTTTTAAATCTTTCATGTCAGTTTTAAATAAACCACTAATTATTTAATATAAATTCCATGAATCTCTGTATACACTACCACAATAATAATAATGGTCTAGCTACTAGACCATTTTACAGTGGTCTAAAGTCCTCTTGTCAGATAAAGTAAATTTTGAATTTGAATTCCAGTGATTGGTGGAAGAGTAGAGAGAAACAGAATCCAAAGTCAACACAGACTCAAGCAGGAGATTTTAGAGCACTTCCTGCTTCTGACCAGCTTTATGAAGATGCTGACATCCTTTTTTTGCCCACAGCGCAAAAAGGACCCGGTTTGCCAACCATGGTGTTCCTGTGCTTGACTGACCGGCAAATTCATCCGACCTGAATCCTGTGGAGAATCTGTTGGGTATATAGATGAGAGACGCCAGACCCACAATACATGGCTGCCTCAACGCCACAGCGATGCAGTGATTCATGCAAAAGGAGGCAAGTTTTGAATGCATAAATGAAGTCATTTATAATTCAGACATTTGACTCTTCTGTATTATAAATGACTGATCTTACAATCCGTCATTTATCTAATTTTTTGAGACACCAGATTATTTTTATGAGCTCAAAACTAAAATTACCAAATGTTGTTAAAAATTAATTGATGTGCAAAAAAATCTAAAATATATTAAGTATTTGAATCACATATTGAGAAAAAAAAAAGAATATTTAAAGCTTGTCGGCACATCCAAACTTCCACACATTTTAATACCAAACATTGGCTGTGAGATGACATCTGTATTTTGGACATCCACATTGTTCAGTAGACACAGATGTAATTAACTACAGGGGCAAGGCAAGCAAATCCTTCCATCTTAATTAACTTAATTAATAGATATAAGTAATCTCTCTCAGCCTGCAATAAAACACAACATTCAAACGTCATCTCCTTTTCATGAGCAATATGCTACCTGTCTCAGACTTGACACCACAGCTGTTGTTTCCATGTTATTTAATAACTTTGTTGAAGAGCCTTAATGTTACCAAACAAGATACTGGAGCATCTTACGGAGAAAAAAAAATCCACGGCACAAGTGTGTGGAGCCAGATTACAATGTAAGGAAAGGACATTTAAGTTCATATTTCATAATTCAGGGTACTTTTACAATCCTCTTTTATAACGAATTGTCTGGTTTTAGAAAGTTCCAAAGTTCTGTACTTTTTGTTGAACAAATTTGTTTCCATTTCCAGCAACAGGGAGGATGAAATACATATTTTGTCTGAATGAATCCCAAACACGTCAGTACCAGCTGCATGTTGTGACAGACGCTCATACTAAAGCTGCATCCAGGTGAACACGACGCTCTGCATTCATCACTGGTGATCAAATTTGAACCTCAACCTGGATTGAGAGGAAATATTTATGCATCAATTTATCGTCAATTGGAGACAACAATAGGTTGTCATTAGAGAGTTACTGGATCCATCCCATGCACTGGTGAAGAGAACATGTCGCTGAAGTGTATTGTTGGACTCCTCTGCTGATGTGAGAAGTTGTAAAGAAAAGTTTTAAACTTTATGAAGCACATCTTGACAGAATCCATGATCTATAAACTATGACTGTTCTAGAGAATACAACATCATAGCTAGCTGGTGGCAGACGATACTGCGTGTCAGCTCTGAACTATGGTGGCCCTTTAGGGTCATACAGAAGAGCAAAATAACACTTTGAACTTGCTTAAACTTAATGGAAACTATGCAATATCACTGTCATGTTGGAGAGCCTTAGAAAAACAAACTCAGCATGGAGTAAAAGGATATTGTGAAGAATCTAATTGTTACACTTGAAACTGAAACGTTTTGGTTTAGGAGTACTCACAAGAAGATGAAGCTGTCCATAGCTTTTCTTTTATTTAAATATTTAATTTCTAACTAGAGCTGACATGAGCAAGTTATTTTCTTTATCATAAAAGTTTGGTTTTAATAATAGGTTGATTTTCTGTACACATTTAAACTCAACTGACATTTTTCTGACTTGTAGATCCTGACATTTTTCCATGTCAGTCTTCTCCTGATTCTAATCCGCATCAAACCCTTATTTAAGTTTACACTGTTGTGATGCTAAACGCTGGAGTGAAAAATTTTGGTTTTTCCTTCATCCTGCTTAATTTCTAACATTTACACCAGTATATGTAAATCTTTTTATATACAGACAGGAAAATAAATTCAAGCTGCAGGTGAAAGTATGAAATATAATGGAGTGCAATGCACCAAAGCTGTCTGGTTAGTCTAAACAAAATATATTTCTGTGCTGCAACAACTTCCCAGCTGCAGAGACACCCACGCTACGTCATATTATTAATATACTGAGCAGACGGGGCGAGTCTTCCCATGATGCAATGTTCTTTCATTATCAGCCAGGTTTGATTAATCAATTAACACCAAACAGTAATGATCAGTAGGAGAACGGCTTGTTTTAATGCCAAGTCCAAGCACGATCTCTTAAAAAGTCAGAGCCAGAGAGGTGGTGGAGCACGTCCAAGGGCAAACACAGAGAGGACGCTGCAGCTCTTTCCCCGAAAAAAACACACATGTGCCAGACATAAAGACCAGCCTGTGTGTCTGCATGCCCAAACACACACACACACACACACACACACACACACACACACACACACACATACCCGTAGCGGTGATTAATACGTCAGGCTTGCGGCCCTGCTGTACAAGTGTCTGTGTTTTAATCACTCTGTGTGTGTGTTTCATTAGCTCCTGATGGTCTCTGATGAATGGAGTTGCCCTGGGTGTCCTGGTGTCTCTTGTGGCGCTGACATCCAATAGTAAAATTCAGTGTACCGTTCCCCTCCCCCCCAGTGGCCCAGAACACCCGTTATACGTAGGATGTTCACGAGCACAGCCTCCTGAATTCATTAACCTACATCGAAAGGATAATTCAGGCACCAGTCGTCCGCCATATGTGCTTTGATTGTTGGATTCCTTCCCACCACTGGGATTTAGAGCAAGCCATGAGTAGTTTAATAACACATGCAGATGGCCTATGGTGTCTCTCCTCTCTTACTACTGGTTTCTTACCCTCATCTCATCTGGGAACGCTGAACTTCTGCTGCACTCTGAAGCTGTTGCACTCGCTCGATCTGCGATTCACAGTAAATCTCAGTGCCAGTTATTCTAATGAGGCTGTGATTCCAATTATACAGCATGTATTATATCCTTACACAGCCACTGCCAATTATGTTATTATGTAATCTGAGTAAAACACGATAGCTAAACTGTTTAATGTGAGATAAGATTTTTATGCACAAATTCTGTCACATTTCATTTCAATTCAGAACGCTCCATCCATGTGTAGCTGGAAGGTCTCCCTTTTTTTGAGTGTCAAATTGGTGGACTGTAGAGACTGTGTCAGCTAAAACACATACGGACCCATGAGTGATACTTAGAGCAGAAATCTGCTGGATCCTTAGCCGCTGAATGAGGCAGAAAGAGATGTTGATATGTTGCTGTTTCATTGAAATTTTCCCACATTATCTGAATATATGCAGTGTCAGGGTATGTTGTGGGTTATTACCTCATGTTCTAAATTCCATTACAGAGACTCTCTCTTTCTTACTGCTTTCACAGGGTAAAGTGGGAACGTGATCAAACCATCTGTTGGACTGTCAGGATGGTGTCTTTTTTTTCCTTGAATGATTGAAATAAAAAAAAAGAAACATAAACATGGTTCATGATTGATTCCTTTTAAAGTGACATTGAATTCTGCATGAAAACTGGTGTGAGGATTTGTTTTTAAGGTTAAATTGTCACAAAACATTTAGATGGCTTCAACTTAAAAGATGGTATATCTGGCTGTGAGTTTTTAGGAATTTCAGGGTCACCATGGAAACTCCTTAACCCAAGTGATGTCACTACTCACCTGATCAACATGTACTGGAACATCCTGTTTGATATCGGTTAGGAGAGTATTACTTCTTTATTAGTAGGAACTGTGAATAAACATTGTCCATGGTAGCTCTGCAGTCCAAACTGGTTCTCCTCGGTCCTGATGAAGTTTGAGGCTTCAAAAATGTTGGAAAAAGTCCCCAGAGGACCCATAACTCACTTAAATTAACATTGAGGTCAAATTCTTTAAGAATTTATTATGTATAGTCATTATTTCATTATTTCTTTTTTTAAATTTTATTATTTATCACCAAACTTCTCAGCTGGTTTATTGTCACTCAGCAAGTCAGTTTCTCTTTGTTTGATCCAGAATAATGTGGCTCTGTTAATAACTACTATAACAGATTAGAGTGGGCTTTCTAAACTGGCTCCCTAAAAAATACAGATTAGAATTTAAAATCTTTTTTCCACCTTTATGGATAGCCTCGTCATATCCTAAAGAGCTCATAATACTATATTACCTGACGAGAACATTTCGCTCTCAGCATGGAGAGCTACTTGTGGTCCCTAGAGTCTTCAAAAATAGAAAAAAAGCCCCGGGTTATTGGGCTCATCTCTCCTCCACTGTTTAAGAATATAGTTAAACTTTTTGAAAAAGCCTGTATAATACCTGTATATAAGATCTACAGTATATGACTATTTATATACTTATATACTATTTATATACTAAATACCTTCTCAGCACTCAATTTCGAATATTTGATAAACCATCCTAAACTAGCGGTTTGAATTTTTACACCAACGTTTTTACTGGTTGATGCATTTCAGTTTTTCCTGGTGTGACATCATCACACGGAAACACACTCATCCTCGGTGACGCTGTCTGTAAGCCACCTTGTAGGGATTGAATTCTCAGTTGTGTAATCCTGGTCAATTTCTGTGGCAAGTTGTACCTTCAGCTGCTGAATGTACTTTAGGTAGCTACATGTATTATTATCATTATTATCATTATTATTAGTGATCCTATTATAACTCAAGTCTCCCGCCTTCATCGTGCTGACGTCAAGTGAGCCGTGTTACCATGTTGGGTCCATATGTGTGTCTCAATTGCCCAGACACGCTCCACATGGAGATCTCTTGGAATAACTTTGAAGTGGTTTGGCGCTGTATAATTAAAGGTGACGACATGTACTCTCCAAACAGGTGTGAATCACTGCCTTGCTTCAATTATCCAAACTTTGTTGGTTTGTATTTGTAGTTCGATCCTTTTATGAGAGAATGTTATAGCACATTTTCATTCATTCGTTCATTTATTTTCCTAACCGCTTCATCCACTTGCGCGGGTCTCGGGAGCTGGAGCTTATCCCAGCTGTCTTGGGATGTGAGGTGGGGGGAAACTCCGGTCACGACGCCAGTGTACCACAGAGCAACTCGGAGACAGACAAACACGCACACACACACTCAATCTTACGGGTAATTTGGGACCGGCCAATTAACCTGAAGCCGGAGAACGCAGAGAGAACCCACGCAGATACGGGGAGAACACGCAAACTTCGCATAGAGCGGGACTCAAACCCAGGACCTCCTTGCTGTGCAGAGACAGCACTACCCACTGTAGCACCGTGCCGCCTTCAGGATATTTTTATCTCTTTAATTCAGGAGTGTGGTGCGAGATCATTTGTTTTTTCTAATTAATATATTTTACTTCTAAAAATTATGAAACATTGAATAAAAGTACGAAAGATTTGGATAAAAAACATTAACTAGGAAACAATTGCGGTAACAATTCTGTTATCAAGACACTTCAAAAACTTGGCCTTAAATTGATTATTAAGAATTAAAGAGCTCAAAGATTAATGTGAGTTTTAGATAGAAAAACAAAATATAATAAATTATGTTTTGGATTTGTTCACAAATGAGTTCAATATAAATAACATGGTTGATGCAATGTTTGACAAACATTTTGTTGAGTTATTAACCTATTACTCATTTTGCCGTATTCACCTTAGTAGTGAATGATGGCAGGTAAAAGCACCGCAAGTAAAAACACACATCATCATCAACGATGAGGGAAAAATCTGATGGTTAAACACAATCTACATTTTTCAGGAACCAAGTACAGTAATTATGTTGCCCAATTTAATGTAACTTAATTCATTGCCATAAACAGGTAATCTGGAATAAGATTATTATGGGACAAAATTCGTGAGATGGAAGGTTTGCATGTTAGAGCTAGAATGTACATACTGAGATGTTGGAAGGCTAGAGAACAGCTATGTGTCCCCCCCCCCCCCCCCCTGACTCCCCACGCATTTCATGTTCACGGCCCTTTCTTCCCCTCTCCTCCCAGGCCCCCCTCTTGGAGTTGTATCAGTCCCTCGTGTTGTCTCACACCACTAGTGTTGAAACTGCTAAAAATATATGTTTGGACCTTGCTGTCCCAAAAGGCAACTTTATAGAGAACAAAGGAGAAAGCAGGGCAGCTCAAATAACTCATGCAGGGAGAGAGCACGCTGCTCTGGGGGCTCTGTTGCCCCACCGAGGAACATTATTACTGGATTATTGATTTACGGCGCAGAATGGATGGAACATAAGTAGCGTTTAGCTCATTAATCCCTCTCTCGCGTCTTTTATGAAAATGGACTTATCAGTGATTATTCTAATGGATTGTTATGATCGAACACTTGTGCTGCTGTGCACCAGATGCCTTTGGAGGAGCGATTGGAGACAGCAGAGGTGGGTGTTCAGGGCGTGGGTGACACAAAGAGAAGAGGTATCAGATGAAATAGATGTATCAAAAAAATAAATAAAATCATAAGGTGGAATAACTGGCATTCTGGTGACATTTTGTGTGTCGCTGGCATTTTACAAGACATATGAGCGAGTACAGTAGCTCTGTTTACGTCACCCTTAACATAAGGTGGGGTCCATACTCTCTACAATACTCCAGCTGCCCCATAAGTTCCTCATTAACATCTAAAAAACACTTTTAACTCGCATACTGTTTGTACAGCCGAAGTCGCTTGTTTCAGTAACACAATTTGTCTTACGAAGCTCCGTGAATACTGTAATGAAAACTGGATCACCTCTCAACCTCAATCTTGGCCTTCCCATCTCTTCCTTCCTTCCTCTCTCCCCATCCCTCCTCTCCTGGTTCCTCACCCATCCATCAGGGAGTGCTCCAATGGAGCACGGCGGGCCTGACAATTGTCCTCATAAATTGTGTGGGTGTCGCGGTGCAGAGGGGTCTAAGTGAGCAGTAAATAACAAAGGGCCAAGCCGCCATACTGCTCACCATCTTCACGTTTCCGGCCATGCAAGATTACCCAGAATGCCCCAAAGAGGAGTGTTGTCTTTCTCTGCGTGATGAATGGACACAAAGGGGGAAGAAAACACCTTCACCCCCCTGCCAGTGTCTGACAGGGAAAAGGTGGGGTCAAGGCACCCTGCTGATTTAAAATGATGAGTGTCTTTATTTCACTGTAAAGAAAAAAGAAGCTGTTTGTCTCCTTCCTTCTGTAATAACAGATCGCTCCGTAGATATCTGTAACTGCCTCCATTTTTCACTGTCAGTCCTTTTTCTCTCCATCCCAGTCACTTTCTCTCGCTCTCTTGTGCCCTTTTCGATTTTTTCCTCCTGCCTATTCTGTCTCTCTATTGACTGTGCATTCATAACAGCCTCTGGTAACTTATTTCTGCTCTGTGTCTTGTCTATGCACAAACACCACTTTCCATCTTTGCTCCCACATGGGATATTCCTCTTAGCTTCTGCTCTTGTAATGGTCCAGAAACACAATCAAACCTGATTGCTTCACTTAGTTTTCTTGTTCATCATCTGTGGTTCTTAAGATGAAACTCTTTTTTTTCCATCTTTGACTGAACTGTCTCACCCATTATCATGAAGATATATATAACGACTTAACACTTTATTCCACGAAGATTCGAGCCTGACCTTTTCTGACAAAGGACAGTTTTGCCTCATGCTACATTTTTATATAGGAAGGATTATGCTCCACCCTTCACCTTGCTCACCGCTTCCTCTCCAGCTCCTTCTTCTATCTAATTTGACAAATTTGTATACAAAAAACTGAAATCTACATCCTCATCAACACCTTTTCTCATCTAATCAACAATTTTGTTAAGGAATGTTCTGAAATAATTTCGTTGCACCTGACCTGCTATATTTACTCAACTGACATATGGTTGCTTTGGGTTGGAAAAAAAAAAGAGTTTTGAGTTTGGTGACATTTTTAGTCTCTCGACTAGGTGAGTTTTCCTTCCAAGTGTTGATAGCTGCAGCAAAGCAGATAAAAAGGTCTGAAATGAGATGTTCATCCTGCTTTTCTGTGATATCTTTAACAGCTGATTTACAGGCAGCCTCACCAAAGGTTGCTTCCCTCGTTCTGTTTTTGTATGAGACAGAACATCGTGTATTACTACATGCTGGAAATTTTGGCGTCAAATTTGACAGAATGTTCTCAAGAAAGAAAGAGTGGCCGTTATCGAGGCACATGACCGACTGAAAGAGAATTATCTGCTTCTCTCCCACGCTTTCTTTACCATGTGATATTAAGAAATCAAAAGAATGAGATATTTCTTCCAAATCACAGAGCATGGATTACATAGCAGTAGATTTCTACATGAGCACTACATATTGCATACGGATCAATAAAGTATTTAATAGTTTGACGTGTAACCTTTTTAAGAATATTGATCTGTGCTGTGTTCTGCATGAAGGCTCAATTTGGAGCGTATTGACTGGTGTTGTGATATAGTGAGGGAGGGCCTCAGGCTCCAGGCAGACGCTCTCAATACCGCTGTTATTGACCCTCTTGACCTTCGTACAATGACAATATAGTTCCTAGAATATTCAACAAAGCTGTGATATAAGCAAAAGCAGCGATCTACTGCTATTAAAATCAAAAGTGTTCATTTCCCAGAGCCTCGCATCAGAGCTCAGTACTCTGTGAATGCTGATATTCTGTTCCTGTCTCATCAAGTATCAAAAACTGCCAAGTAAGTTCCATTTAATGGGATGCATGGACAGCTTCCTCTTTCACGTTAATTGCATTTTTTTTCATGAAATGCAGCCTGGCTTATGTGAATTATGACCTCATAACAGTAACTGTAACCTGGATTTAATTCGATTAAACACTTTAGCATAAAGCTGTAACACCGTGCCAAAAAAATACCAAATCTAGACACAACAGAGTAAACTCTGCTGTCAATCTCAATTATGACTCACAAATCTTTAGGCATCTTTATATTAACATTGCAGACAAACATAAATATTCGTAAATGTTTTCCTAACAGAAGTAAAGTGATTCAGCAGCAGGTTGGATTTCTTTTAGAGGGGTGATTTTTTTTTTTAGGTTTAGTTTATCGGGTTTGAGGCAAAAATCCAAAACTGGAAGTGAAACATTTCAAACCTGAATGAAAATTACACTTATAGGTATAATATATACTGTACCGTATATCACTGATGTCTCATAAACAAATCACACAAAAACTCTTTAAATAGCTCAATACAGCAACGAAATTTCTCCAGAATATAATAAAACATGCTGGCTACTTCTCCAGTACTTTCTAGAGACTTCTATCTATTTTGTCCTGCAGCAAACATGATGCACAACAGAGATAGCGGCTTCTAGTAGCATTCATATAGAATTTGACACACTCCTCAAAGCCGAATGCCTCCGCTGCAGTGATATTCTTGTTTTTAAGTGATGCAATAACCTTCTTTGAATATCACCCAAGCTGTTCTATTGGATTCAAGTCAGGATGCTACTTTAGAATAATCCAGGACTTCTGAAACCACGACTGTATGATTGTCCTTTTGAAATGTCCAATGACGCCTAAGCTTCATCTTCCCCAGAGACAAAGAGAAGTTTACTTCTCAGATTTACTGATATTTGATGGAATCCATCTTGCCCTCGACATGCTACAGGTTTCCAGTCTCTGAGGAGGTAAAGCAGCCCCAAAGCATCACTGAATCACTCCAAGGTTTCACAGTAAGGTGTTCTTTTCAGCCTCAGCTTTATTCTTCCTCCTCCAGACAGGCTGATCCATAGGCTCCAAAATTTACAGTTCTATTTCTTCACTCACAGAGCAGCATCCAAAATGGCCTGTGTCTGATCTGGGTGACTTTGAGCAACTGGAGCCAGATCAACACGTCCCCAGCAGTAGTCATTAGTGCTGAAGTCGTGTTGGAGACACATCTTACAGCTTGTTTGCAAATGGGAGTTCTTTTTAGGGATGCTATTGATGGGATTAAATAATTTTCCTCTCAAAAGTACACAGTAATTGACTTTAATTGATCATTATATTAAATATATAGCAATCATCATTAATTGAGAATTGTGTTTTTCTTTCCTTAGAATCAAGCCTTTCTATCAAGAGAAAGAGCAGGTCGTCTTTTATTGAGTCCAGAACTATTAAACCAAACACAGTCAGCTATGAGGGCCTTTCATGTTTTTCACATTTTTATCAGTCACCATAGTGGAGGACGACATGGAGGTGATCAGTTGGTAGCAATCTGAAACCTCACACTTATGTAAACATACTAAATCGCTCACTGTGAACCTTTAAATTCAAACTGTTCAATTATTGCTCAATTACATACGTTGTTAATTCACATTGATTTGATGCATCATGGAAAATACAAATGAGTGTTTTGAAAAAATAGTGAATCAATTTAAGAGTTATGCTTAATCAGATGTGATCTGAAAGATTTTCCTTTCGTAATTATGCGAAAAGTCTTTTCTTGTTGTAAAACAGATTACCTTGTCCAACTGCTCTGGTTGTCTTATATTGATGTTGATGTGAATGTACTACAGTTTGGAGGTATCTAATCCAGATGCATCTGGGAGAGAGATTTAATGTCCTGGAAATGTCACCAGGCTGGTGTCTGGATGAAGTTTAAACCTTGAAGCAGAAAACGCTCTGAAAAAAAGGACTGAAAACGGTTTCGTTTTTTAGTGCCACGTGAATGATAGAGGTCACATTTTCTAGCATAATTACTAGTGAGATAATTCTGACAATAGTGAGTCACGATACTAAATATATGGAATAACAGAGATGATCCCAGCTTTCATCACATTTTGATTTATTCATTATTAATTTTTTAGATTGACTAATGACGTTACTGCATATTTTTTCTAATATCCATAGGTCTGTGTAAGTAGGAGGACATGGCTAACGCTCACTAATGTGACTTTTACACAAACACCAACAAACAAGATACCATCATGTCCTTAAAGGAGCTTTAGATGTGCTTGTTTGTGGGCTGGTAAGACTTTTGAACTGAGAACACAGAGGCAAGCTGCTTTCTCAACTTTGTAATCTTCTAGATTGTCTTTCCATTGATCAGTATAAGGGTTGTATCAATTTAAGAACGCTGCTAGAAGCTGGTACCTGGTTGTGCATCATGTTTTCAGCAGGTCATAGTAGACTGAAAGGTCTCCAGAAAGTACTGGAGATGTCTGTCTTCAATTGAGACTATGATGATCTGCATCTGCCATGTTCTGTTTTGCCTTTTCCATACGTTCCTGACTTTGTCTTTTGTTTATTTGGTTTTCAGGTCATGTACTTTCTGGTTTTCTGTCACTGCCAAGTTCGTTATTCTTTGCACCTGGTTTGTTTTCCCCTGATTGTTCCATTTGCTCTTTAGCCAATCAGTGTTTAGTTCTGTCCCATTGTTCACACTTAGCCAATGAGTTATCATCAGCTCCACCTGTACCTAGTTTAGCACCCTGGTCTATTTAAGTTCCTTCATTTCAGTTCAGCGCTGTCGCAGTGTAGTTCGTATTTGTGCAGAGATCCTTGTATGCCGAATCGTTATTCCTTGACGTCTCCTTACGACCACGAGTTTTGCCTTGTCCTTTTTGTGACTTTCTGGATTTTGACCTCTGCCTGTTTTGACCACGATTTTTGTCTTTTGATACCATGTGAATGACCTTGGCCTGTTTATTGGATTACTTCTCTTGCCTGCCGCCTCTGTACCGTCTTTGTCCTGTTTCTCCAGTGTTGACCCCTGTCTGGATTTGACTTTAGACCTATTAAAAGTTTATTATTAACTGAAACTCTGACTCTTGCGCCTGGTTCCTTTGGAATCCGTAACAGTACACTGCGACCAAGGATGGAACCAGCGAGAGACCCACAGGTCAATGCTTTGGTGGAACAACAGAAGGTAATTCTGGATCAGCAACAACAACAGCTGCTAGCAGTCATGCAACAACTGCAGATCGTTACATACCAGATGACCAACCTGACATCCACAGCGGGAGCAAGTGAACTCACCGCTCAGTCCCCGCAGCCTGCCACGGCAACTCTGCCAGAACCCCGCCTGCCTTCTCCCGAGAAGTATGACGGTGAGCCTGGTACCTGTCGAGCATTTCTAATCCAGTGCAAATTAATCTTCAGCCTTCAGCCCAGAACCTTCCCCACAGAACAATCTCGTGTAGCCTACATCATTACGCAATTGACTGGCAAGGCTAAGCAGTGGGCGACTGCAGTGTGGGAGGCTGGGTTACCATGCACCCAAACATCTGCCCTGTTGAAAGAGGAGATGAGGAGAGTTTTCGACCAGTCTCCGTGCGGTCATGAGGCGGGAAGGCAACTACTTCGAGTCAGGCAAGGTAATCGAACTGTCTCTTATTTTGCCATTGAGTTTCAGACCCTTGCCACGAACAGTGGTTGGGAGAGGAGAGCTCTTAATGACCTTTTCCTTGACGGCCTTTCGGAAAGGATCAAAGATCAACTGTTGACCTAGGACTTACCTGACAATATTGAGAGATTCATTGAGCTTGCCATTCGAGTGGATTCGTGTTTGGATGAAAGGAGACGAGTAAACAGTTCCAGCAGGTTTCGGGCTCATCCCACTCCCTGATCATCTTCGGGACAGACCTCCCCGGATCGAGGGAACCCGACATGCCCACCTTGAGAAGGGGAACCCATGCAGTTGGACAGCGGCCGCCTCACCAGGGAGGAGAGAGAGAGGAGGGTGAGGGAACGTGCCTGCTTTTATTGTGGCAAGCATGGACACTTCGCCTAAAGTGTCCAGTAAAAACCAGCGCCCACCAGTGGGGAGAGGAGCACTAGTGGGCGTAATCCCTGTTGAAACCTCCTCAAAGAACCGAACTTGCCTGCCTGTCAATCTGGAGTGGAGTGGGGGTCACAAGAAGACCTCGGCCCTGGTGGATTCCGGAGCGGAGGCCAACTTCTTGAATAAGGGAGCAGCCAGCAGGTGGGGGATCCCCCTGGAGGGTGTAGAACGCCCACTGGTGGTGAATTCCCTTAATGGCCAGAGGATCGACCACATCACCCATTCAACCACTCTCCTTAAAATGAACATCTCTGGAAACCACCAGGAGAACACAAGTTTCAACTTGATAGATTCACCACACTCCCCCGTGGTATTGGGCCATCCTTGGTTAATCCGACACAACCCACAAATGGACCGGGGGAAGTATGAGATTAAGGGCTGGAGTCCATTTTGTGTCGACTCGTGTCTTGTTCAAGCAAGTAATCGTGCTCTTGCTCCTCGTGAAGAGGAGAGTCCTTGTCTAGATCAGGTCCCCAAAGCGTATCGGGACCTGAGAACGTTTTTTAGTAAATCTCGTGCAACCTGTTTACCTCCACACAGACCTTATGACTGCTGTATTGACCTGAAACCTGGGGCAGTGCCTCCTAGGGGTGGTCTGTTTTCTCTCTCCCGTCCAGAGCACCAGGCCATGGAGAAGTACATGGAGGAGTCGCTGGCTGCTGGGATCATCAGACCCTTGTCGTCACCTGCTGGAGAAGGGTTCTTCTTCGTGGGCAAGAAGGACGGTTCCCTCAGACCCTGTATTGATTACCGTGGAATGAACGACATCACGATCAAGAACCGGTACCCCCTCCCTCTCATGTCCACTGCTTTCGGGCTGCTCCAGGGAGCCACAATCTTCACTAAGCTGGACCTACGCAATGCTTACCATCTGGTGCGTATAAGGGAGGGGGATGAGTTGAAGACTGAGTTCAACACTCCCACAGGGCACTGGGAGTACCTTGTGATGCCATTTGGACTATCTAATGCTCCACCAACCTTCCAGTGTCTCATTAACGATGTGCTCTGGGACATGTTAAACCATTTTGTTTTTGTCTATCTGGATGATATTCTGATTTTTTTCCTACGTCCACAGAGGAACACACCGAGCACATCAGGCGGGTGTTACAGAGACTTTTGGAGAATCGTCTGTTTGTTAAAGCTGAGAAATGTGAGTTTCATGTTTCGGCCACTACCTTCCTGGGATTCAATATTACAACCGGGTACATCGTTATGGACACTGCCAAGGTCAATGCGGTCTCGGAGTGGCCGACACCTAAGAATCGTAAGTCTCTCCAATGTTTCTTGGGCTTTGCTAACTTTTTATAGACGCTTCATTCGGAATTACAGCTCGGTGGCTGCCCCTCTCACTGCCCTCACCTCCACAAAGACCCGGTACTGCTGGACAGAGAGGGCGGAGGAGGCATTTCGAACACTGAAGGAGCAATTTGTCACCACTCCCATTCTCATCCACCCTGACCCTGAGATCCAGTTCATTGTTGAGGTTGACGCCTCAGATGTGGGGGTAGGGGCAGTCCTTTCTCAGAGGGCACAATCAGACAATAAACTTCACCCTTGTGCCTTTTTCTCCCGTCGTTTGAGCCTTACGCAGAGGAATTATGACATAGGTAACCGGGAACTTCTGGCGGTCAAGCTGGCGTTAGAGGAGTGGCGGCACTGGCTCGAGGATGCCAAACATCCATTTTTGGTCTGGACTGATCATAAGAATCTGGAGTACCTCCAAACGGCTAAAAGACTCAACCCCCGTCAAGCCACGTGGGTCATGTTCTTTGCTCGCTTCAATTTTCACTTTGCTTATCGTCCAGGTGTCAAGAACATTAAGCCGGACGCTCTATCCCGACAATACGAGCAGGAGGTAGTTTCCCCTACGGATGACACCATCCTGAGACCGGAGGTTTTCGCCAATGCTGTCACTATGGACATAGAGAATCAGGTGATAGCGGCCCAGGGGGTTGGGGGTGCTCCTAGTAACTGCCCGGTGAATTGTTTATTTGTTCCAGTGTCAATGCGTAAGAGGGTTTTAGAGTGGGGTCATGCATCTAATTTGTCATGTCATCCAGGGGTTCATCGTACTGCTAAATTCATTTCCAGGAGGTTTTGGTGGTCTGACTTAAAAAGTGATGTACGTGACTTTGTATCTGCCTGCTCAGTCTGTGCCCAAGCCAAGGACTCCCACCAGCACCCTGCAGGTTTGCTCCAACCGCTACCCACACCGTATTGCCCATGGTCCCATATTTCACTTGATTTCATTACTGGTTTGCCTGCTTCCAATTATCACAATACTATATATTAACTGTTGTGGACAGATTTTCAAAAGCCGTTCATTTCCTGCCCCTGTCCAAACTTCCGTCCTCACAAGAAACTACCTCTTTGCTTATCCAACATGATGTGCGATTGCATGGCATCCCATCGGATATTGTTACGGATCGGGGTCCTCAGTTCACTGCCAAAATTCTGCAAAGCGTTCTGTAATTCTGTGGGTACAGTAAGGACATTCCTATCCGTGGTGGGACTCGTAAACTCTCCCCCAAGTTTATTGGTCCTTTTCCCGTTATTCGTGTAATTAGCCCCACATCTGTGAAACTAAGACTGCCGCTGACCATGCACAAGATCCACCCCACCTTCCATGTATCCAGGATAAGCCAGTTGTCACCCACCACCTGAGTTCTGGTCCGACCCCCCCAACACCCCATCTGTCATCGACGGAGGTGAAACCTATATGGTGCATGCTATCTTGGACTGCCGTCGTTGGGGGAAGGGAGTCCAGTACCTCATCGACCGGGAGGGGTACGGACAGGAACATCGAAGCTGGGTTCCTTCACGGTTCATCCTGGACAGGCCCCTTATCAGGGACTTTCACAAGGATCGCCCATTGCCCAGGAGGTGAACACGCCATGTTCTGTTTTGCCTTTTCCATACATTCCTGACTTTGTCTTTTGTTTATTTGGTTTTCAGGTCATGTACTTTCTGGTTTTCTGTCACTGCCACGTTCGTTATTCTTTGCACCTGGTTTGTTTTCCCCTGATTGTTCCATTTGCTCTTTAGCCAATCAGTGTTTAGTTCTGTCCCATTGTTCACACTTAGCCAATGAGTTATCATCAGCTCCACCTGTACCTAGTTTAGCACCCTGGTCTATTTAAGTTCCTTCATTTCAGTTCAGCGCTGTCGCAGTGTAGTTCGTATTTGTGCAGAGATCCTTGTATGCCAAATCGTTATTCCTTGACCGTCTCCTTAAGACCACGAGTTTTGCCTTGCCCTTTTTGTGACTTTCTGGATTTTGACCTCTGCCTGTTTTGACCACGATTTTTGTCTTTTGATACCCTGTGAATGACCTTTGGCCTGTTTATTGGATTACTTCTCTTGCCTGCTGCCTCTGTACCGTCTTTGTCCTGTTTCTCCGGTTTTGACCCCTGTCTGGATTTGACTTTAGACCTATTAAAAGTTTATTATTAATTGACACTGACTCTCACGCCTGGTTCCTTTGGAATCCATAACAGAGACTGCAGTAGCTTGGCTAATCCATCTTTTATAAGCGCATCATCTCTGGACATGTTCTATGTATATGAAGCTTATACACATAGAGTTGTAGTAATGGACACACTGATTGGACTGTGTGGTTGAGCAAACGTGTACTGTTCTTTCATCAGGCTATCCCAGTTAACTGCGCTGCAATGAAACGACACAACCATTCCTTTAAGACGACGATCTGCTGGACGAGGTGAGGCTGGTGAGCAATATCACATGTCGTCAAGTCTCTAATCCCCTCTGCTCCCATTCTGCTGTTCTCATGTTCTCTCTCCACCTTCTAACTGCTGACCTGGACATCTGCACGGACGTAAGCAGCCTCCCTTGGCTAGAGGTGACCCCCCCCTAGACCCTATTAACATCGTACACATTCTGAATGACCAAAACACACTCCCTAAATGAAGTCTCCCTCTCCCCCCTCGGCCACCGTCTTTGCCAGAGCTCACTGCTGGGTGAATTAGATTGCAGGCTTTTTAATACGGCTCTTAATGGTTTATAAATTGCATGTAATGATTCCTCCTTTCCTTTCTCTTGCGGTGGTTTTTATGGCCCCTCAGCTTTCCAAGGGAGTGGGTGGTATTTAATATATGGTTGAGGAGGCAGAATGAGGAGGTGAAACTAGCTCTGCACATCTTCGCGGCCGGCCTTAACACTTCCCCTGGCTTCAGGGAAGGGAGTCTCGGAAATGACACTGGACAGTGATGCTATCCGGATGCGGCATATAATGGCTGGGACATGACAGCAGTGCATGACAAACAACACCAGAGCGTGAATAATCAGAGCTTGTGTTTGGTGCGAGGAAAAGTGTGATTTGTGAGAGAGGACACCACTTTGGGAAAAACAAAAATACGTACATCCCAACATGCTGCACACATAAAACATGAAGGAGGAAGGAGCGGTACGAATGTTACCCCAGTGTAAAGGTGAATGTTACACTTTGCCTTTGCAATCCAGACATTACACCATAAACCTGATGCTGCAAACCTACTGTGTGTGTGTGTGTGTTTGTGAAACTAACGTGACTGAACTCCCTCTCAGGTCGGGAATGGACCACAGCTTTACATTATGTCTCACAGTTTTGTAGCTTTTGGATCAATATCTTTCCGTTGCTGCTCTTAAAAGGTCATTGAACTCTGGATAGGACGGGATATACAGCACTCAGACCCTTAATAAAGCAAGAAGCGTAAAATTGCAAGGATGCAAACGCAGTAATCAAAGCACCTTGTGGGGATATATTCTGATGCCTTCATAATAAAATGTGGATGTATTAATAGACAGCATCTTCTAATTGTACATTCATTCCAACATTCTTTCATTTGATAGCCAACACCTTGTCTCCCAAACTGTCTAGAGACTAGTAATTAGAACAGTGTGGGAGGTTTTCAATTCCTCCTGCAGCACAATATGAACAGCGGGTAGCATAAACCCAGCGCCTTGCTTGATGGTTTGTTGGCACTAAGTGAAATTAAAACAATTAACTGACCCACATGTCTGCAGGGAATGTTATGAGAACAAAATGATGGGGGGGGGGGGTTTGTCTTGAGTATGAATGTCATCCATTTACAAACTACCTGCAGCATCTTGTAGTGGTCAAAATGTAAAGGCAGCTTTATGGAAGTGTTATTTGACGAACATCACCTGTCTCTCAGTTCCAAAACAAATGACTGTGGACAGCGTGAAATTTCATGCAAAAAAAAAAAGTAATGCCTTAATATGACACGTTAAATGTTGTCCAAAGTAATGTGTTATTTATATATCATCCTTGATATAGTGTTAGCCACTGCGGGAGCATAACAGGTCTCTACTCTGGCAGTGCATCACTGGACAGATGTGAGGCAAACACACAGCCTTAGTCATAATGACGTATAACATTGGAAACAATTATTCTTAGCCACCAAACACAATCTTGGAAAGTGAGGGGCAACGGGTAGTGATGAGAAAAGACCTGCTGTCAAATTACTCTGTCCAAATGAGAACAGGTGGAGAAGCACCCGCCCCATGCTGTGCTTTATAAATGTTCAATCAATTTAGTTAGTCAGATAGGGACTCCTGCCCTACTTTCAAACGCTAGCTCTAAATCTGCAGCTATTCTAGGTGGCTTTACGGAGGTATGAGCTTCTCCTGAGATGCTGATTTGTCTATATAAATAAATTCCTCCATGTTTAAATCCCCTGTTGTTTGACTGTTTAGGATGAAAGAAAAATATCATTTGAATATAAGCCTCATATTTGCACTGCTGGCACCACTTATACAGACATGGTAGAAATGTGCAACAATTATAAAAAAGAAGGGGGAGTGGGAGGAAGTAGATAAAGCGATGTCAAGGCGGTAGAGGTTTCCCAAGGGCAGAGAAGGTTAAGGAAATAAGAAACATAGAAGAAGAAAAAAAAAGATGAGAAGTGGTGAAAGAAAATGCTGATCCATAGTCTCTGTCTGGGAAGGCAAAAACAGGGCATTGATTCTGCAGGATCCACAAATGAAAAATCTATTGGGGTAAGGAGCTCTTCGGCCCTGCGGCAGAGACAGGGCACCCGCGGTCAGGCGCTCGTATTGCAACTGACACAGAGCCCACGGCTCACACTGGGTGGTAGTGGGCAGTGCTGGATCAGCAGGACAAAGGCCAGTACAAACCACAGGAAGCTCACTAAGAACCAGATAGACGGGAGAACATTTATTTTTGGGTTAAGAATAAATAAAATCAAACAGATTGTTAAATTGGAAAATCCTCGTATGATGGAGTCAAAGTTCATCCAAAAACACTAAGAAAGTTTGCATCTGGTATTTTCTACATCAGTTCTTGGTTGCCTTACGTTTAAATCCCATTAATCCCTAACTGCGTATCTGACCACTGAGCCTGAAAAAAACAGAACACCTGACCAGCCTGCCTACCTGTAAGAAGCAGATAAAGAGGCTGTGCATCTCTATCTGTGGTTCCATTCGAACACCCACTGTTTAACCAGCGGATATGATTGAGACTTGGGGGGAGGGAGGTCCTTTTTTCTCATTACCACCTTCTGTCAGTACATGTACACACCAAAGAGCACTAATCTGAACCCCTGATATGCTAATCTTTCTCTCCCCAAACACCCCCCCCCCCAGATGGCAGCCACACCCAAATGCAGACAGACGGAGGAGAGAGGAAGTCATTAAAGCGTGCCCTGTGAGAGCCTGACTGGGAACTGACTGGATGAGATGGGACGGTGACAGCTCTACGGGTGTGTACGTGCTGAAGTGACAAAAAAAATCTCTGGGGAGGCAGGAGATCGGTTTAGTAACTGGCTCTCCTCTGGTCTCCCCCCGTGGGTATCCCCGATACCCCGCAGACAGAATAGCAATATTCTGCAGGGTGCAAAGTAAAAAAACACAATAGTGGCAAGAGTGGCAGGAGCAGTGTGTGTGTGTGTGTGTGTGTGTGTGTGTGTGTGTGTGTGTGTGTGTGTGTGTGTGTGTGTGTTTGTGTGTGTGTGTCTCACATGTGGATCTGGGAGATTAAAAGGTGACAGGAGACACTTTGCCTAGACCTGCTCACCTGCCACTGTCAGTAACCAAAGCCGCTGGATGAAGCGTGCAACACATCAGTGAGTGTGTGTTTGTGTGCATATGCAGGGCTTGTGTGTGTTCCTTCTATTATTTCACCTGCATTAAGATAAATATGTTCTCAAAAGAGGTTTTAGTCATGTTCCTGTGCAGCTTTCTGAGACAATATGCATCACGGCGTGTGCTGATTTTACACATTAGTGCAACAAAAGCAATTCTTCCAGCATTACCATTTCAATTGATTCTGTACTTTGTCGGTTTTCAGAACCTACAGATTAACATGAGTGTGAAAACATGCTCTGGCTGGTGATGCAGTCATGTTAGTGTGTGTGTCTGTTTGTTTGCATACACAAAAAACATCCATATTCACACTCGTGTGGGGGGAGAGAACAACTGGTGATATTATTTGCAGCATTCTCCCCTTGCAACTTCAAAAACTGCGAACTGTGTCTGTCTTCTGAAAGGATGAGAGAATAAAAGGGAGTGAAAACAGAAACAGACAGCTTCTCTCTGCCTGAAGCACCTTAACTGATCATATATGTCTCCTATCAAATGCTATGAGCTGTTAAATAGTTTGAATATAACCTCTTCATTTGTCACAGACAATAATCACATTGTAACTGGGCTTTAATGGCCACGTGCAAAACCATAATGTAAAATGATAATGATTACTGGCTTTGCATGAGTATGTGCAAGCGTGGGTGGCGAATTTCTGTGAGACGAGGATGTCTGCACATCCCTTATTAAAGCTGGATATTATGACAGCTTTGTTTTTTGACACATATTAAAGACTGTATCTCATCTTGAAAGGGCCTCTGTGTTTCCAGTTGTTTTTCCTGGAACAAAGCTACTGTTCCTGACGATCTTAATCTGAGAGACGATCCTGGGAGGCTTAAAATTGCAGTCATGAAGACAAAAGGAAAAACATGTTCGGAAGGTAGCTATGCAATACATTCTAATGAGTTAACAGGAGATGAGTGTTGCATTTATAAGCCCCTCTGCATTCACATCCGCACCTCGTAACTGCATTCGTTGTAAATAAATATGAGCAATCAGCTAAGAACGGCAATAAAGGGCCCATAAAGAGCAGCAAACAGTGAGATGGTGGAAAATTGCATTTCTACACAGACTGATTTGCAGATAGAAATAAAAAGAGGGCAGATTAAAAAAAAACAAAGAAAAGAGTTACAATGCCTTCATGTGACCTCCATTTCTAAAGATTGGGTAGAAGGTCAGTGGGGAAAAAAAGTTCATAGCATGTGGACTATTTGATCAAAACCCCTGTAATGAAGAGCTAACAGCAGACAGCAATAAGTCCTGGAATCAGAGAAAAAGGGTGTCAGGGGGAGGTTAAGAAGAAGTGTTGTATCCTCAGCTCCCTCAGCCCTGCGGCGTGGGGTCACCTCAGTGATTGGAGACTGAATTACCCAGAAGCCCCGGCCGCTTGCAGGATCAGGCAGACAAGGGGAGAGGACGAGAAGAGTTAATGAAGGGAACAGACAGTTCAGGTCCCTCAAGGGCCCCAAGGCACCAGCGTAGCTAGGTCCCACTGCCCAACCGGCACTGATTGGCTAATTATCAATATAAATTAGGCCCAGAGTCAAATCACTGATTGATCGGAGTGTTTTAAATCTGTCTTTGGTCTCCCGTTGCCTCTCCTATCTCACCCGCTCTCTCCCCACAGTGGGGACTCACGTAGCAGCAAATGACCAATTCTGCTGCACATTGTGGACATACAGCCTCAGCGGTGGTGACTTCATTCCACAGTTGAGTTGTAAGTCATTAGTTAGGTGCTCAAAAAGACATTATTTGAGTCTATGGATGATTACTAATTAAAACCTTTTAAATGAAAGAATATTTTTCAAGCGGGAGCAATGGTAGAGATGCGACCTAATGGCATTAATAGATGTTGTTTGCCATAGAGGACATAGAGGTGTAGTTATCCAGACTGAGATGGTTTGGACATGTCCAGAGGAGAGATAGTGAATATATTGGTAGAAGGATGCTGGGATTTGAACTACCAGGCAGGAGACCTAGAGGAAGACCAAAGAGGAGGTTTATGGATGTAATGAGGGAGGACATGAAGGTAGTTGGTGTGAGAGAAGAGGATGCAGAAGACACGGTTAGACGGAGGATCCTCATACTAACTCTTGGTCCAGTAGGAATCCCCTGCTGTGACCATTCGTATGAATCATGACTATTGAAATGACTTCTTCTCTGTGAAAGTACCCCAGTATCAGTGGGAACTTGTTGGATTCAACGCTCTTGTTCTGCCTACAGATATCGCTTACGGCATTTTTGCCTCCGCTGGAATAAAAAGTAATTAATTCCAACAACATAAGTTTACATGGTTGCATCAAAGCAGCGTAGAGGAAGTGAGAAAAATCCAAGTTTAAAGTGGGTTTTACTGGATATTCAAAGCGTGTTTAGAAATGTTAGCATTTGGGAGTTCACCAGAAAAGCTTCCCTTTTGTTTCTTGATATCCTTCCAGTTCAGATTGAGTGCATGAGACATATTACTCCACCAAAAGAATGAGACGATGGAATAGTGAAAACAGACCGCACACATGTTGCTTATAAGTAGGTACATCTTCCTATTTTCCCATGCATGAAATCAGACACAATCCTTTCTCTCTGCCATTGGAGAAAACACAGTACGTTTCTCACAACAGGATGGAAACACTTTTCCTGCTTACAACACCAGCTGGCTGCATGGTGTTCCTGACATAAAATAAGATTAAAATGTTGATTTTAATTTACCAATACTCCAGATGGAAAACTTATCCAACACGAATAGCATGCTCATTCAGAAGAGAGTGTTCAATCAGGAAAATAAGAGTGATTTATTGGCAGTACATCAGTCCACGAGTTCTTGGGCTGGAGACCAGAGGGTGGCAGGTTCGAGACCCATGTAAGGCAAAAAAAAAATTCAGAGTGTAATCTGGCAGTGGAGAAGTGTCAGTTCACATCCTGGGCACTGCCGAGGTGCCCCTGAGCAAGACACTGTGTCCCTTTTATAAGTTGCTCATGAGAGTGGCCCATGAAGGGGCTGCTCGCCGCTCTACCTCTGATCTGCATGCTTACAGGCTCCCCCTGTGTGTGTGTGTGTGTGTGTGTGTGTGTGTGTGTGTGTGTGTGTGTGTGTGTGTGTGTGTGTGTGTGTGTGTGTGTGTGTGTGTGTGTGTGTGTGTGTGTGTGTGTGTGTGTGTGTGTGTGCGCATCACAGGCCTGTACACATTCAGTATATAAATGCGTGTAATTAACATAGACTAACACTAGAGTGGACAAATAATTTCCCTTTGGGGATAAATAAAGTCAAATTAGCTAATATAATTAAATTTAATATAATTTAATAACAGAAGAGGTTTAATATTATAGATTCAACATGTCTCTAATCAGCCAGAGAAATAATGTATCAAGGATTTCACAAAGTAAACAGGAAGTGTTAGTCATTTGTATAATCCTTACATGAATTTCTTGTGCTTTTGGAAGGAAATCCCTAAATTTTCAAAATGGTTTTGGTGAAACATGTTTATATCGTGTTTATATTATTCATGCAAAAATAATCAAACTATTACAAATTTGGAATTTATTTAAATTAATGCTAAAAGAAAGCATGGTATGTTGTGTAAATAAAACCATTTAATTTATAATTATTTCTCATTATCTATTTCATTTCTGCAGTAGCTTTTGCCCTCTATATATTTATAGGTGCTGCTGCCTCCCTCACTGGTTAGGACCCAGAATTCCAACCCACTAGAAGGAAAACGAAGCGAGGCCACCTTAGAGAGCAAATTTAGCTCTGTGGTTACAGCCTGCACCAGCATTCAGGATGTCTCCCTCTGATTTTGCTGCAGTGCATCCTGGGACAGGACATCTATAGCAGCCCTGGGAAGCCCCTGGGGAGGCTGGGGGATTAACGCTTGCCTATCTCTTTAGAGCTGGGAATTAATTAAGTAATTATGAAAGCCAGGCAGGAGGGATGAAATATGCATGAGCGCTGATTGGGACGTTTGTGATTGTGTAATCTAATTTCTACCAGCAGATTGTCCCTGCCAGCCAGGTAGAACACACACACACACACACACACACACACACACACACACACACACACACACATTCACACACACACATGCACAGTACAAGCAACAATGCCTCTCTCATGTTGCAGAAAACATAACCAAAGATCACATTCAGTGTTGGCATAACGGGTATTCTGAGTATCTCATGATGTTAATTAAAATGAGGTAATCAGTGTGGATTAATCACCATAGTAATGAGGACTGAAAAGAAGATTATGTCTTTTTACCAAATCCGTATAATTGTATTTGTAGAAGCATGAGACTAATATGCTAACATCCAATTAGTGATGAAATTGTTGATCAAGAATATATTTCAAGTTGAATTTCTCTTTTTTATTTCCATTATATCGTATTTGCTCTTTTGCAGCGCTGAATGAAGTGACGTCATCTGTTTCTATGTTGGTCGCTGCTCTGAAAAATACCTCCTATGGAAAACCAAGTCATCCAGTTAATAAACAAGGGATCATTCGTCATTCATTCATTCATTCATCTTCTGAACTGCTTTATCCGCCCTAACGGAGCTGGAGCCTATCTGTCCAACACATTCTAAATATATATGTGTGGTAAAACCATATTAATCTGTAAGGTCGTAAAAATAACAACCAAAGAACAGATAAATCCAAATGCAAACATGTGCAGATGGTCCAACAATCCCATTCCCTCTCAATCACCTGCGAGGTCTATCGACCCCTGTGCATCTTCCTTCCTTTCATTTGTTTTTCTTTTTTTTCCATGTATTGATTCATGTGTTTGGAAAGCTGCACCACGTAGTCCTGCAAGATCGTGTTCTGGGTTTGACCACCCAGAAGCTTCTGTCTGAGGCTTTAAGAATCTTCTCCTAAAGCTCAACATTCATTGTAACATCCAAGAACATTCTAAAGCTTTAATTAAAAGTAGAGGGACATGTAAATGTGAGGCTAACAACCTCTCACTTATACACACTGTATTAGCCTGAGCATTTTATCTTTGACTATACGCTTTGTGGGAAATTTCCAGTATCTAAACTGGTCCCCTGTGTCTGAACTCTGCTCTGAAAGTAGAACATAAAGCAGAGAGATGATGGCGTAGACACCGAGCTGGGAGAGAAGATGAAAGGCTGCGGCGTGTCCTCCAAAGGCTGCGGCTTGCTGAGGTGTGGGAGCTCGGGAGCG
This sequence comes from Antennarius striatus, assembly GCF_040054535.1. Lineage (NCBI taxonomy): Eukaryota > Metazoa > Chordata > Actinopteri > Lophiiformes > Antennariidae > Antennarius > Antennarius striatus. The sequence goes on along the minus strand of NC_090786.1, from coordinate 16,286,005 downwards.
TGCTTATGCAGCGTCTGATTGTTCCTTTGACTCTTTAAGTTGCAGAAGGAGCTGTTTTAAATCCTGAACACAGGAAACATGACAAGAAAAGGACTTCAGGGCTGATGTTTCAAGCTCCCGTCCATGCTGCGCTACACATGAAGAGAGAAATTGTTCAACAAGGGAGATCAGAGTTCAGAGAGTTCATTTTTGTCCAACTAGTCGAGTGTGTGTGGGGCGGGGGTGAGGAGCAGGTGTGTCTCCAGCATCAAATAACCACCTTGTCAAACTGGCTGCTCTCCTGTTAGCAGGTGCAAGAGCTGCTCATTAATACCTCCATGGGTTACGGCCTATACCTTCCAGCCCAGCCCCTGTCACGTCTGTCTCCTGCTCCATTCCTTAACACATGCTCTTTTTCATTTCAGTAAAATTTTAACTTGCGCTCATGGCTCTTTCCATGTGGCATTAGTAACTGTTCCTATTTTAATTCCTATATTTTAAGATAATGTCAATGAAACCTTTCTGTGCCATCTGCATAGATTAGGTTGAATCTTTTATTTAAATACCTAAAGTTTTGCTCCGCTGCCTGTAAAAGAAAAGCTCTAAAGTGATATTTCACTTAAATCATTGGCATGAAAGATTTGGGTGATTGAAATGCTCTGCATACAACTCATATGCATGTTATTTTCCTCTGATTGTTGGCAGTGAAGCATAAGTTCTGCTTCCTGATTTGAGGCTTCTGAGGATTCAACCTCAACCTTCTGCTTTGCATTAATTTGACTGCTACCCACAGATGGATTTGCATCCCTGCAGAATGAACTAAACTACCAGGGCAAACAAAGGTCAGAAAATAAAACACATGGATGTAAGATAGACTAATTATTTCTCATGCCCTTAGTTACTGGAACAGCCTGCCAATGATATTGATTATACACATTTACAGATACAATGCAATTTGTGGATTAATGAGATACACTAATTCAGAAAGTAATGTATTTTTTGTCTGTGTAAAAATCGTATAATCACTTACAGTGAATGGTGTCATTTGATGCTGTTAAAGCGTTTCTGTTTCCCTTTAATGCTTAACCTCGCTCCCTCCCGCCAGTGTCAGCTGTCACCTCCAGAAATTAGGTGATATTGGTTTGGTATGGGAAACCACGTCTAAGCAAACAGACCCACATCTGAGCTTTTTATAGGCTGATTATATGACACTGGCTGGCTGTGCTGGAGGGTCACCTCCAGTTTTATCCTTTCTTTGCAGAAATTTCACCCTGCTTGGTCATCTAGTCCTAAAAGTGCCTTTAAGGAATGTTTAATGTTTATACCCCAAAAGGTAAATCGTAATATAAATAATTTTTATTGGCTCAAATTGTATGCTTAACCCCCTTGATGCCCTCATGTGTCAGTGTTCTCCTTGCTAGCCGCACAGGAAGAAGTCATCATCTATTTGGGAGAATATGTAATAACAATTTATTTCTGCGCTGCATTTTTTAAATTTTGTCTTTTATTTTGTTTGTTTGGTAAAGCTACAGATAAACCGCTCAGATACTGTATGTCTGTATGTTTCATAGCCTAATGAATACATGTTATTGAACACAGTTGTGTAACGTAATCATTGCAGCACCGCTATATTAAAAATGTATTAAATTGCGACACAAGTGGAGCTAATCCAATCATGGCAATGGTTTTTTTTTTGCAATTCTCACACCTCATAGCAATATTTCACTCCATCTCAATAATAATAATATGTTCTTGCAGTTATTTTTATTACAAATAGTACGCATCAAGCAATGCAATAATTATACTGTTAGTGGAAGGCTTTGCCTATCCTCATTGGCAAGAGGAAGTGTAGTTATGGAAACTTGTGGGTGTGACTGCCATTCAGATCTGTGAGCGTTTCCCACCGGATTAAGCATGTGATTAAAAAACGTCAGCCTCCTCACTCATCCAGCCTGTTCTCACCTTCTTTCTTTACACTGATATTGCAGCACATTTGTTTCACGACATTGATTTCTGTCCTTATTCTCATCCTCTCCTTGATATCACTTCCCTCTCAGATGTGCCAAGTGCATGAATGGAGAACCTCTTGCGTTTTCTCCCTTCTCCATCTTTTCTTCTCTCTCTCTCTCTCTCTCTCTCTCTCTCTTGCCACCTCTCTGGAGCGCCTGGTAAATGATGCATAGTGGACTCTCAGCCACCGAGCAATCATTAGTGAAGTGGCACCGGCGCACAGAAGCAGTGGATGATGAAGAGATGGAGAGATGGAGCAACAAAGGACGGCAAAACTTTCATTTCCACCTAACTCCTTGTTTTAACAGTGGTATTTCTAACACAAGTATTCCTTAATTCAGAGACATTAAGAAACTCCCACGATCCTGCAGGTACATGCATGCAGATACAGAAGCCATAATGCTGCTGCTCACAGTTGAAATGCTGGCGGACTGTGTCCTAAAGCCCTGTGTTCCCATAAAAAAAACAAGGCTGGACTTGACTACTAAAGCAAATGTGCTGAGCTGCCAATATTGTGAAGTGTACACAATGCTTCCCTCATGAAATATCATAGCTCAACAACGCCCCGATGCCCCTCATCATAAACAAAATTTGGGTTTATAGTTCACATCAGGACTAATAAACTGAGAGATTACCTGACAAAGGCCCACAGTGGGTAAGAAACTCCTACATGCAAGGCTTACAGGAGGCAAGATTCAGTTTGCCGGATTGGTTTCATCCCCTTCCAATCAATCAACTAAATGGATTTTGAGTGATTTAAAATGACAGCGGCGTAGTGGTTTCTAATCGCTGATGATCTAACCGCCAGCCTCATATCCACTGGTGTCTCTATTTCCAACAGATGCTATGTTTAATTAGCAATCACGCCCACTCATGACTGCAGCTCACCACCTCACATCACTTCCACTTACAGCTGTCTCTCCCGTTCATTGTAACAGCCTTGAACATAACAATGTTCTAATTAAAAGACAGTATTTCAGACACATCATTTCTTTTTATGTGTCTCAATGAGGCAACACAACAGATTTGATCTGTAGCTCTGAGGTCAGCGAGAGAGAAAAACTTCTTTTGAAGTATTTGTACTTGTGTATTCTGATATTCTGCTCCTGAATAATCGTCTCACCGGAAAATATCATTATACGTTTTACTCCAATACTTTTTATAAGAGATCCATGTTCTTTTTTTTCTGACAACTATTTGTCTTTTTTTCCCTTTTCAAACTTCATGATTTCATGATCTATTCAGATTAATCCAGTGGCTCTTTGGGGTGAGCTGCTGCTTTAAAATGTTGGCTGGAACGTCAATAGTCTTCTCTGGAGCTGCCCTGGTGCAACTTATTGATCCACTCATCAGTTTCAAAATAGTGCTAATACAACCACCTCTGGATTACATATAACTAGTCTCCAGTGTTCCCAGTCTGTCTGACTATTTACGTGGATATGGAGCATTTATTCTGTATAATGGTGCACCCACTCATCTCATTTAGATCCCTCTGCTGTGCACACACAGCCCTGATCTTAACAGCATGGAGACTCAACAGCTGCAATCTCCTCAGGTACTTCTCTATTTCTTTCTACACTCTTGCCCAAGTATTCAGCACAAATGACCTCCATGTTGCTCCCTCTGACTAATTATGTCTGTTTACGGCTGAGAGGAGCGCTCAATCTGAAGGTGGCCATTAGAGAGAAAGAAGTGCATTACGTGTCCTATCTTTCCTGAATATCAACAAATACAATTTAGGCATGAAGGTAAATCCAACAGAATCATATTGACTACAGAATGATGCTTCAGGCTAATGGGTTCTTTAATTAGAAATATGCTTTCATGGTTCCATATAAAGATGAAAGGACATGTCTGGATTTAAATCAACTCCCATAAGTTTAGATACAGTAGGAAGCTAAATTCTATATTTGGTTTATTGGCAAAATGTACTTCTTATCAGCTGCAAAAAACAAATCATACAAGTGCAGTTTAAAATAGCTCAGTGCAGCAGATTTTATGCTTTTATTCAACAGTCAAAACAAAATGCTGCTTTCAAAGCTTTTAGTGACGACTGCTCTCTCAAATGAATCTCATCCCTCATTGGAGCAGACGTTTGTTTAGACATTCTCCAGCAGTAGAGTCAAAGGGTTTTTTTTGTTTTTTTTCGGTTAATATCTAAATTTTCTTGAAGGCTCCACACCCAAACTCCAAGCTGTTGGCCCCAGAGCTCAAAATCATCCAGATGAGTCACGGGTGTTTTGAGATGCTGTTCTGCGGAGTGACGAAACAGAACTGCAACGTTTGGGGTCTCTCCATCTGCAGTGGTACGTCTTGAGGAAGAAGAAAAGCGTGCTCCAGTGGAAGCTTGGTGCACGCTCTGAGGCTGCTCTGCTTACACAGGAACAGGAAGCCTGCAGCCTGTCAAGGGTTAGATGGATTCCATCAAGGAGCAGGAAATCCAAAAAGAAATCATCTCTGTGAGGAAGACAAAGCGTGGGTATTTATTTATTTATTTATTTATTTATTTATTTAGTTAGTTAGTTAGTTAGTTAGTTAGTTAGTTAGTTAGTTAGTTAGTTAGTTAGTTCATCTTTCTGCTTTCCAGACATGTTATTACAACATAACATTAACATTTCGCTTTCATCAGTGTTGAAACATCATCAGCAACATCCGAAAAGAAAAAAAAAGGGTTGACGGGTAGAAGCCATTGGCTTGTAAGATTCCCATCCCCTAAATTATCGACAAAACATCTCTCTCATTAGAATATGTAATCAACAAACTCAGACATTAAAAGTCTTCAACCAGCTCATACATTGAATTTTGACAGATGTCCATACCCTTATCCACTTCCAGATATTAGCCTTTTACCCTAGACTATAACCACGTTTACATTCTTCCTAGGAACACAAGGTTTGTTAACATCATGGATAGTCAAAACTAGATGTTGACCTTACCAGTGTTCTCCACAAGAATATAATGTTCACCTTCACCTCTTTCAGCAGACAGTGTTTATACGAGAATTAACCAGTTTGTTGCAGACACTTTTACAGTTTCACATGGTATTATATTGTCAAAAGATATCAACATGCTCTTTAAAGTCTCAAGTTAATGTTATCCCATGTTATCACAAATACATGTTGTTGTTTTGTTTGTTTTCTTGTTCATTAGTCCATGTTTCTGACATCAATGATGTTGATTTTTTCGACTGTTCCATGAAATACTTGACGTGTCCAAAATTGCAGAGGGCCCAATATTGAAGTGACTCTGTTGTACTGATCTTTGGTGTAGTAACTATTCTTGTCCGTCTTTATTTCTCATATTTCATCAACTCCTCTACTCTCCTGATCACCATTGTTTTCATCTGGTCCGGAGAAAGCCCCTTTGTTTTGATGAAGATCCTGCAGTTGTTCATCCAGGTGTTGTCTATCAGCCCATTCTTCTTCAGTTGTCGAGCTTTTTTAGCGATATCAGCATTCTTTTTAGTGAGATTCTCGTTAATGTAGACATTTTTTCCTTTCACTTTGAAGCCTTGTTTCAGAAGAGCTATCTTGTGTTTACGATTGTTGAATTTTATCAGCACTGCAGGTGGTCTCCTACCTCCAGATGGTAATGGGTAACATGTCTCAATCTGGTCCGGATCCATAGTTATCCTCAGATCCCTCAGTTGAGAACTCACTTGTTGCTCCAGAGATTCGACGTCAGCGCTAGCCATAGCATTTCTGTAATTCCTCGGCTTGATTTTGATTCCAGTGATGATCACATCATTTATACGAGTGCTTTGTTCCAAATCATCCATTCTTTGTTGTCCCTGTTCCAAGACAACATTTTTCGGTCTTTTTCATCCATGTCTTTCTACATTTTTTCATTTTGTCCTTCATTTCTTCCAGGGCTAATAGCACCGGTTTTAGCTTTTCTTCCAACTTTTTATCAAAATCAAGAATGGTCAAGAATGGTCCAGGACTATTACTGGACCTTCCAAAGAATATGATCCTAAATGTAGTCGAGAGTCCAGAAGAAGGTTTCAGAAGAAGTCCTGGACCATTCTTGAGGCCATCACAGATGTTCATCACAGACGGAGGTTGTTGTAGGAACTAAACTCAGTAATATTACCAAATTCAAGGGTTCTGCCCATGAAGAATGGGTTAATATTCCTCCGAAATTCTGGGGAATACAAAAGTACTGCAAAGTACCAAAGATATGTTTGACACTTGAAAGTAGCATGTTGTGTTATATTTTTGTTTTTAACTCTTTGTTAACATGTGCGTTTTAAAACTGGGCACGTTGAGTGTGAATGGCGCAGGGGATATGGAGAAAAGGGCCTCTGTTTTTAATTTGATAAATGTTACAAAGTTTTATTTGTTCAGGAAACACACAGTACTGTTGACAATCCTACCATTATTTGTCTTTGAAATGTGAATTAATTTTTGCGTGAATCTCTTTCAAATTTTGTGGAAGCGTAATAATTTTTGTGATTTTGCTTTTTGTCAAGAAGCATGTCTTTTTATATATATTTTGGGGTAAAAAACATTCTAATATCTGCTGTATTCTATGATCTAAATTATCAGGATGATTATTATATTGTGGTTGTTGAATAATTTCCCTTCCAACTGCAAGCTGTATTAAAAAACACAATTTCAGTTCAATCTGCACTAACAACTGGCTTTTTCATCAATAAAAGACATTTTGATTTGTTTTGTCCAAGTTTTGTTCATTTTATTAAATTTAAATGTCATGTTAAGAGCAACGTGCAGATAGATTTTCTCTTGTCGCATTGTTTAATACCTTTTAATTTAATTACCCTTGTTACCTGTGGAATCAAAGGGAGAGCAGAGCTTCCAGGGAAACAATCAGTGTAATTGTCCTAAGTCTGACACATGCAATTTACTAAAAGCCCTGAAGCCCAAAGGCCCAGGTGTACCCAGGGATTACAGCGGTGGAGGACAGGTGAAGTCAATGCTCTCTGACAAGGACACACATTCTGACTTACCCTCAAACATACACAGCTGCACAACCGAATATTGAACAGCTTTGTTTTTGATTTTTTTACTAATAAACAAGGGTTATCTGAAAAAAACAATGAATAAATAAAATATTTTATACTTTTTGCAATCATTTTCCCTGGAAAAGGTTTCGGAAAAAGCATCAGCTCCGGTTCTAGTGGAATATTCGGATCTTTTACTTTACTACAAATATTAATATTACCTAGTGGAAATAAGCAAAAAAAAATAAGCATGATCCAGGTGCTGAGAAGAAACGGGCTGCAAAGAGTTTGGTCTGTTAATTAATGTGTGTTTTGGGCCTAAAATAAATCAGTCAATCTGTCGACACTCATCTTTCTTTTAAACATACAAGTTTAAACAGTTTGTGGGCAGAAAATACAAACAGCTCGCACCAACCTTCATGTCAGCCAATTTAAATTTCCTTTTGATTTTAATAAATCACACATCAGAGAAGCTAATCGCCAGTCACATCTCCGTACCAAAATACCAGATCTCAAATTCAAATTATTTGTTTGCAAGAAATAAAAACAAGTCTGAGACATGGGCTTATTACAGCTGTAAGGCTTTCTTTGCACACGCCTGAAAACTTGTGCGTAAACAGATTTAAAAAATAGGAAGAATACTGCGATTTGAAAATGTGTTCGTGAATCTCATAAAGAAGACAAAAACATCTCTGTGGTGCGTGTTTTCTTCGGTGTTGCACGACTGGTCACAGTCCACCAAAATATGTCATTTCCTGTTCCCAGGAAAGCTTGGTGGGGCATTTCTATTTGAATAATGGTTTGAGGGAAGGTATGTGGACAAGGCCAGAGGAACCTCATGGCCTCCAAGTCCTCGTTCCTAATGACTGCATTTGACTAAAAAAACAAATGCAGTGGGTAATTTAAATTTCAGCATTAGGGCTGCTGTGGGTTTCTGTGAGTGTATTATGTGTGATAACATAAAAAATGTCACTCTGATTTATAGATGATGGGATGCAAGTGAATAAAATTCTGACTATAATGAGGAAAATGTCAGTATCTTTTTACCTGTAGAGATCGATGATGTTCCATTAAAAGAGATGCCGTTCACATTTATTCATGAGTCTCGGCAGCTTCACTTCAGTGATTAGGCTCAGGATCAAATGTTGATCAATATCCTCTGTTCCTCTACCATTCAAATGGTAATATACAGGGAATGGTTTAAAGTAGCTGAGCCCCTGATAAGTTGAACTCTTCAAAAGATGTTTAATTTTAGATGCTGAAGTCAGATTCTGATTCCATAGGAGACCATTTCTCTTCAGTCGAGTTCAACTCGTAAACTACACCTTTGGTTTCGTTGAGAGTATTGCGAAATTTCCTGCACTGCATGAGAATGTGTACTATGTCTTGCTAATCATAAGTAAATTAAAACCATTCACGTCAAACAAAACTCAGCAAAGAAATAATGGAAAGTTCACACTCCTTGAAATAATCTAAGAGAAACTAGGCGCTGGTGTCGTCCGTCATTCATATCTCTATATCAGACAAAATAAGATGTCTGGATGCTTTGAGAGTGGATTAAAAAAAAATCCTTGCATGTTGGGATTGTGTTGTATCCTGTCTGTGTGCCACCAGTGTGTAACAACCAGAGAAGACAGAAGATACAGCATCTGAATACTACATCGGCTAAATGCTTGTGAAATACACTGACTTAAGTCAAACTGATGGTTTGACTTAAGACCAGGTTGGTCAATGACACAAACATTTTGTTATCAACAATGCACCTGACCAAATATGGGCAACCAAATGGGTACAAGTCCATCAGCAAAGTCTGTCCCACCTGGACAACATGGACACAGTGTGTGAAAGTATTGACTAGTGATGATGGTTGAGCCACATAGTGAATGTTTTATGAACCCGTCATACAGGTTTGACATATTTTGTCATATGTCAGTTTCATGTTTGCTGGGTTTGGAGATTGCTTTGCGGCTGGAAATTGTCAAGCCAGTTTAAGGCAATTTTGTCTGCATGACAGCAAATCATAATAGAAGTTATGTCAACGTCCTTTCTGAAAAGAGCAGGTCTAGACTGTTCCCTTTACTTTACAATAAAAGAAAACACTTGACGACAGCGGCAGTGGAAAAGTATCTTCAAACAGGAGGAAATCTCAAGCGGCTCCTGTCTCAATGTGGGCGACCTCCATTAGGTTGAACAAGAGACCGAGAAAGGAAAAGGAATAAGAAGAGAAAGTTTCATCAACTTCGTTTGCATTTAGGTTAAGGGAGACTTCTCCCTCATGAGCACATTTTTTTATTAAACAAAAACTTTGCATGTGGCGTCAGAAAATACACAATATGATGACATTTTGTGGCATTTGGACGACCCTTGAAAAGCGTCCACACACAAGGTCAGAGGACAGCATTCTGAAATGCTGCCATGATGGGTGTAAAAAACTGCAGACTGGATATTTTGCCTTTCTTTATTCATTGTCGCTTAAGTATATCGGATAAATTCTCCTCTGGTCTGCAAGAAATAATTAGTCTACTCCACAGGTCAACTTAATCATTCCTGAAAATAATATTCAATTATCTCCGCGGCAACTTCTAGAGCATGTCTCCTATTTATAGACTCCCTCTGTTTTACAGAGATAGGCAGTTTGATCTTTTATGTGTCAATCCTGCAACACAAAGCAACGGAGAGTCACTGGTGCTCAACAGTCCTCAGCAGATAACCCATTACACCTTAATAACACCCCCAAGCTTCCCATAGTCTCTCCCCTGAATGGTGCGCGGCATACAGTATATATACCAGCCCATTTATGTATGTCCTTGACTTAGCTCTTCAATTAGTCTTAGTAAGTCAATGCTGTTATCTTCCCAGTTATTAAGGATTTGTGTTGAAGAGAGAACGAGGACACAAGAAATGTTCTCAAGCTTGCTAGATTTAGTATCCTCGTCATTATGGGAGATGCGTCACCAAAGTCAGTCCAAACACAAACTAACGGCTAGTTTACGAAACGTTAAAGAGACCGTGCATGATGTCGTTCAAGTATATACGCATTATGTTGGTTGGACTGTAGGAAAGGACAGGAAGATAGCGGTGGCACTGAAACACAGTGAGAAACTACAACATGTATAGACATGTAAACAGAAAACCCATTTGCAACTCCACAAGGCTGATCTGACAAACACGACCTATGAACTCTATTTCCCTTGTGTGTGTGTGTGTGTGTGTGTGTGTGTGTGTGTGTGTGTGTGTGTGTGTGCGTGCGTGCGTGTGTGTGTGTGTGTGTGTATGCCACCACTGTCCATATAGCTCCCTCACCCGAAACACTCACAAAAGTAATAGAATAGAATAGAATAGAATAGAATAGAATAGAATAGAATAGAATAGAATAGAATAGAATAGAATAGAATAGAATAGAATAGAATAGAATGTTCACTTTAATGTTTCTGTGGTTAAACTTTCACTCATGGTTGACTCATGTTATGATGGTTGATCTAATTTCCAGAGCAAAAACTACTAAATATTTTTGAATGAAACTTTCTACACTCACAGCTCGTGACTGAAGTTGTGTCTTCAAGTATTATTTCATCTGAACTTTTTTGTTTCCATAGTTACAAGTTGGATTTAAGCTCATTCTTTGAAGATTTGTCTCTGATAAAGGTTTCCAGGATCCAACTGCTAATGTGTTCTCTAACAGCTGCTATCTACTAATAGATAGTTTGGAAATGTACTTTTTATTCTTTATTAACATTTGAACGTTACAGAGTCAAATTAAACCGTTTCTTTCTCATTGTCTTTCTTCAATAAAATGCAGCTACTGCAGGAATTCCGGATGTTTTAATAATCAGAAATTAATGGAACATGTTTCAGACCTGCCTGCATCACTTATATAGCTGTATTTTTGTTGACATTTATTTACCTTATCTTGTGGCTGCAGTGCTATATGAAATTAATTAGTTAGTCCTCTTTGTCTCTGGTGGCGGATCAGGCATTGATGCTGTGCCTCCAACTACTGCATATAAGATTAAAATGAGTCAAACAAAGACAGTTGGTATGCGATGTGGGATTTATGTGCTTTGCTGACTACAGTCACACACACTGAGTGTTCGTGTTGTGTTTTCATTAGAGATCTCTACTCACTATAAAAATACATTTACTGCTTTTGTCTATGTCTATGTCAGTCTATATCTACAGTATATCTATCTATCTGTCTATCTATCTATCTATCTATCTATCTATCTATCTATCTATCTATCTATCTATCTATCTATCTATCTATCTATCTATCTATCTATCTATCTATTATTATTATTATTATTAATATTAATAATAATAATAGTAACAATAATAATAATAATAATAATAATAATAATAATAATAATAATAATAATAATAATAATAATAATAATAATAATAACAATGACATGTACATAATGCCTTTCTCAAATCCAAGGATGCTTTACAACAAGGTACAAGAATAATTGTGAGGTAGACTAAATAACTTCAAAAGCATTGGAAAATGAAGATGCTTGAGAAGTTCTTCAAAATGTCCAAATGACACAGGTTTTCGGATGTAAGCAGAGATGCCAAAGGTTCTGTATCCTCAGTATTTTAGCAGAGTGTGCAGGACAGAGAAAGTCCAGTGTCCATGGAGTGAAACGTGTGTGAGTGGTTGTAGGATGAAGGAAGTCAGTGAGGTTTAGGAAGTGAGGCCATGTAGGCATTTGAACAGTAAGAGACAGTTAATGACATGATGGAACCATCAAGTAGTACATAATGCTGTGGATACTAAACTGTGATTATTGAAGTGCAAACTGACACCTGACCACTCTCAGAATAAAAACCACTGTACGGGTTAAACCATAGCAGGTTAGTGTGATGTAAAAAACAGCAACACAACGAAATTCACACACACACACACACACACACACACACACACACACACACTCTGCTTAGAGCCCTGGAAAGGATCGTTTCACCGCTGTTAAAACATAATGACACGAAGTTCAACCTTCCATTAATTTAAAAATAAAAGCATCAAAAAGAGCTTCACTCGCTCCCGTGTTCATCGTGTCCTCTCAGACACGACCAGAGGCACCCACTCACACAGAAAACGACTCCGGTAATGAAGAGGGGCGCTGAGGCGCCAGATGTCCGCCGTCCCGTCGGCCCATTAATAGAAGGGTGCTCTCTGGTGGACACCTGGGGGAGAGGAGGACCTGTGGAGGAGAGGGACGGCCTGGCAGGAGGCACTGCTGCTGCAGCTGGACTAGTCACACACCAGACAGACAGACAGACAGACAGACAGACAGACAGACAGACAGACAGACAGACAGACAGACAGACAGACAGGCATATAGACTTATAGACAGACAGATAGACAGTCTGACACTCATTCTTATTTGCCTCCTGAATCCAGAGCGCTCCATGCGTCTTTGGATCCGGGTTTTCCATCTCTCCCCTCCCATCTACTCCTCTCCTGCCACCGGGTTACCTTCAGTCTTAACTCTCGGAGCTGGAGGACGGCTTGTGATTGGCCAGGCGGGGGCCGGTGGTCTGGAGGCTGGAACTGCGCTTTAGCGTCGAGCCCCGTGTTCTTGTTTACACTTTGTGGACGTGAAGGGAGCACTGGGCACTGACTCCCTAGTCCTCCAGACATCGGAGAACATATCCGTCTACTTATTTTAATGCAGTCGCAAACCCAAGTTTGTCCTCGTTGGGGATCTGTCTGTCATCGAATTTCATCCATTCAGAAAATGCGTCAAACTTTAAAGTGACCTTTATGGCACCTCCGTGCGTAAAAACTCCCCGGCAAACGAGTTGTTAGGCGCTTCAGGGGATGAATTTCACGTGGAGCAGCCGCGACGAATTGTTCCTTCATATATTCACAGGGTGTGATCTCTATTGTCCTGTTTAAACTTCCATTCCGGACGGACACGGCAGCCCTTCGGTCTCTGCTCTCCGCGCTGGGGTTCACCGATGGATGCGTTCTGAGCGAGAAACTAAGTGAACAGTTAAGCCTGTCAGAAAAAGGACATCCGACAGAAATCATCGGACTCTTGGGTTTTTACACTTTTTGATTCACCATTCACTTCGGTGAGTCGACGGCACCGCAGGTTAAGCTGTGGACAACCCGGGAAGTTTCGCGGCGGTGTAACCGGAAAAGATGCTCCCTGTTCGGATGCAGCGCGGCCGACACCTCGCTCCTCTGGTACTTCTCCTGATCGGAGCATGGGTCGCATCTGCCACTGGTAAGTTTCATAATTAATCACTGTAAATAATAATTTTATTTATTTATTTATGTGTTTGTTTATTTATTATCAAACACATCAAGTCAAGCTGCAAAAAAAAAATCATCATTTTTTCCCAAAGGTGTCCAACCACCTGAGGTACCTTCAGTTTGAAGTTGATTGTTCAGTGAAGGGGTCTGGGGTCTCCTTGATGAGCTGTACTTTTATATTCTCAGAAAACTCCTCAACCTGACAATACACCCATGTTCAGGGCTCTCACTTCTACTTGGAGCGGAAAAATATAACTCCCCCCTGTGCGCAGGGAGTAATTAAGGTTTTGCTCTATGCCTTCTTGACTTTTCAGAAAGAAAATGGAAAAAAAAGTCTTGTGAAAAGTAGAACAGAGTTAAAGTGCTTCGAGGGAAGAGTCTGGGTTTTTTTTTCTTTCCAGATGAAATCTAAATTTAGTGACTTGTTTAAGCGTAGTTTTTCCAGTTATTTTTTCAAATGCCAAACACCCCTAGTTGAATAATTCCTTTCTATTCATTATTTTACTGGATTTAGTATTCCACTTTGAGCAGATAAGATCCTCATGAAGATGAAATCACTTGGAACACTGAGCAGGTCACCCTGGTTGATGAAGTATAAGAACAGGCGATGGACTCCAAGGTGACACAGTCCATCCGCAGTGTTAGATTAAATATTTCACACAGTGTTGCCTAATTCTTGATGATGCTGGGCATTTTCTTCCTTTTCCTTTACAGGGTCAGGCTGAAATACATGTCAGAAATCTGAGGGTTTAATGGATTAAGTTTGGTTTATAGTCAGAAAAAAGAACAATGGTCACAACTGCAGCTTCAAAAGCTGCCCCAGCTTTTCTGAAAGCTCAAATAATATTAAATCTGTCCTGAAGAAGTCCATGTCTTAATAATGCACTGATCACATGGAAGCCGCACTGACCTGCCTATCCAGGTATGCGGCCATTCCTTTGAATATCAATAAGAACCTTCCTACATACATCCTCCTGTTTGTATTATTCCCTGATCATGCAGAGCAGAAAAGCAGCTTACGTTTATTAAAGTTGTGGAAATCCTTGCCTGAGAAATGAGAAAGGTTGAAATAAATGTTGGAGAATTGCAGCGAGGTCCTGCTGAGGGGAGGAGGGGAACAGCAGGGGACAATAGCTCAGTGTGCCCCAGTAAAGTTTCTGTCTGAGTGAGGCCGGAGATATATTTAGGGAATGCATGATGGGACAGACAGATTGCATTTATCTCCTCTCCCATTGTGTGTTCCTCTCCTCTGTCACCTCCGCTCACATCCCTCCTGTTTCAGTCTCCTGCCTGCATTGTGTTGAGATCAGATTTCTTGCCATACCATGGGCCTCGTCCCATGTAGACACACACATTAATTACCAGGAACACTCATCTGCAGTAACTCCCCTACTGTCTACTGAGCCCTGTGTGTGTGTGTGTGTGTGTGTGTGTGTGTGTGTGTGTGTGTGTGTGTGTGTGTGTGTGTGTGTGTGTGTGTGTGTGTGTGTGTGTGTGTGTGTGTGTGTGTGTGTGTGTGTGTGTGTGTGTGTGTGTGTGTGTGTGTGTGTGTGTGTCATTGTTAATGACTTCATCAGTAATAAAAATCCAACATACGGGAAGTAGTGTTCAAGCAGTTTGTGATATGTCAGGATTAAATGGAGGCAACCAGGTGCCCCAGTAAGCAAAAAAAAAAAAAAGGAGGGGGCAGTTGGAGACCAGTGTCCAGACTGGGAGGTCAAGACGGGTTGAGAGCGAGGGTGAGCAGTCGAGCGTTCAGAGTTGCGGAGCGTAGCATGTCAGACACTCCCATAGAGAGGTGGTTGAATAGCGACTCTGGTCTAGGATGTGTTGTTTCATTGGTGTTAAGTGTGGGAATCCTCCTGCTCCAGACAAACACAAGCACACGAGCCGACAAAAAGGCCCTCAAAATAATAAAAGGTAACAATGTCTACTAAACATATGAAGTTTAGATGCAAAAACAAAGAAAGGATCGTGTCAACAAGAGTCCCCTTCAAAATAAAAATCCTCCAAAGTAGATTTTTGCTTCAGAGACGCCCAACAGATTGAGATGTCAGATTAGATTAGAGCGTCTCTGAAACATGTAGTCATAACAAAGTGCTACCAGGCTGTTGCATTTGCAGAGATTTGGACAGGTGGTTGGGCACCGTGATAAATAAACAGACAAGACAGCTCTCTTCAGGACAGGCTACAGGCTAGACTAGCTCTTCAGGCTCATCCTGCTGACAGACCACGCCGGGCCACATTCTGTCCCGGAGCAGTGCATTAGCTTTATGGTTGTCAGGCGGCAGGGGATGGGATCGCTGGCCAACCACTGCCCTCTCTGCTGTATTATTCATATGTGCAAAGTGGTCTTTGTTAATATTTAAAATGTGCTTATGATGCTCAAATTCTTGACATCAGAGACAGCAAAGGAGAAAAGGAGTGGGAGGGGAACAGCTGCTTGTCTCTCATAGGCGTAACTCACCTGGATGGCGACGGGGGTAGTGGAGGATTTCAGGGTACCAATAGGCTTGCCGATGAGATAAAAGCATGGCAGTTCAAGCAAGTGTGCCAATTGCAGAGGATATGTGTGAACAAAACAGCGAACGGGGTTACACAGGGTAATGCTGTGCATCTGAAAGGGAGGAGGAAAAAAAAACAGAAAGAGGAGATGCTAGACAGATGAATCAGTGAGACACACGGTGAGATAGATTGATCTCAGGGCATGGGTGTTAAATATTCTTCTTGAGAAAAGAAAGGAGCAGAATGGCATTCAGTTGTCATTAAAACCTCTGGCAAAGGCTAG